>NC_056737.1:726929208-726958876 GCF_019279795.1 Protopterus annectens
TCCTTGCACATTAATGTTCCAGCTCTCCCAACAGGCTGTGCAGACATTCACTCCCTCATGGTGTTGGCTTCTCTGACCCCCCCCCCCCTCTTCTTGCCAGAGTTGTACAGTTCCTGCTTTCACAAAGGCCATCTACTCACAAAACAAAAGGGTAAATGGCACTAAATATACAGAACCATCTGATGTAGGTTCAGTGCTAACTTTACCCCCTTCTCCCCCCCTAAAGGGCTCATCTCTGTACTGGAAGAATGCAAAGTTGCTGTAATCATGGGTGCACGGGTAAAAACCACACACTCCAAAGCCAAGAACACAGCATCCATGGGACCTGACAACATCCCAGACTGCGTTCTACACAAACTACAGAACGAACTGGCACCCCACCTAAGTACTATGTTCAATCATAGCCTCACCTCAGGCTTTGTGCCCACTGAATGGTGCACAGGGACGGTTATCCCATTCCACAAAGGGGGATCCACCACGGACCCCAGGAACTACCGCCCCATTAGCCCGACGAGCCTGGTCTGCAAGGCCATGGAACGTATCCTCATGGAACTTGGACATTGGTAATCTCCAGACTCTGGACTCAACCCAGTTCGGGTTTGTAAAAAGCAGATCATGTCTCCTAAACCTGATAGACTTCTTTGAAGCAGTCACTAAAGCTGTAGATGAGGGTAAGGTGGTTCACACAGCCTACCTAGATCTCGCCAAGGCTTTCAACATCATCCCCCACTTTGGAATTATAGATGGTCACTAAACTAGGTATAAATCCCTATGTCACAAGATGGGTTGCCAACTGGCTCACTGACAGAATCCACACTGTGAAAGTAGCAGACTCCAAATCTGACTTCGGACCAGTGACAAGTGGAGTACCACAGGGTTCAGTTCTGGGTCCTTTCCTGTTCGGTGTCTGCTTCTCTGAAGTACAGGCTAACACAGAAGGTCTTTGGCTAATGAAGTTCGCAGATGACTGCAAACTAGGAGCCATAATCAAAACTCCTAACTATGTGGACATCCTACAAAAGGGCCTCACTGAGACAGATACCTGGTGTCAAAGCCATGGCCTCAAGCACAATACCAAAAAGTGCATTGTCATCCATTTTGGTAAAAACTCTCTACCCATGAACTAACACATAGACGGTAGTCTGCTTAACACCGAAAGTGTGAGACCTTGGGACACAGGTGGACAGTAGTCTTTCCTTTGATAATCATGTTGCCACAGTAGTCTGGAAATCCTTTTACTTGGCACACCATCACAAAAGGTTTCTCATGCAGGAAAAAGAGGCAGTTGTTCCCCTCTACTCATCACTCATTGTACCAATTATAGAGTACAATGCTGCTTTTGGTATGTACCTCACCTCACAAGACCTCTACAACTGGAAAGGCCGCAGAAGTACCTCACAAAGAGGATTATCGGCCTCAACCAGGTGCCCTACGCAGACTAAAAACTGAAGCTTTACTCAATCGCATATTGCCTACATGGAGGCGATCTCTGCCTAACATACAAAGCTATGTCAAACCCAGAGCTGTTGGACATGCTCTACTTAAAGAAATCCCAATCCATCCAAGCTACACGCTCTAAGGACCTAAACCTTTTCACCACAATAAACAGAACATGCTGGTGGGATATTGTCTTGTCCCAGAGACTTCTCATACTCTGGAACAAACTACCTATTTATATCGAACAAAGCTCCTCATTAGCATTCTTCAAGAAAAATCTTGATTGGATGGGAAATAGGAAATTCATCACTGGGATCACCTCTGTGACTCTGCTTGAAAGGGGCACAGGAAAATAATTTTCTGTGGTGGCGAAAGCCAGGGTACCTTTTTAGCTAGGCTTATATAGGCCCTATAGCCTAGTACCTACCTATGAACAGTTATCTTTGAGAGCAGCTAATGGAGGTTTTACAGTGGTTGTTTTTTTTTTTTTTTTTTTTTTTTTTTTGCATTCGGTACTGAGTACTCTCTCAGTCCATCTTGCAGACATTCCTAATTTCCACTTGGGGATAAACTTTCCTTTCTGGCATCATTTTAAGGTGTGCAGAGCCTTTCTCAAAGGTGATTTTCTTCCCCTACCACCATTTTGGGATTATCTGCTTCTTTGAGGGATTATTCCATGCCAACGAAACTTGCGTAACTGCCATTTGAACTAGCCTTTTTAATGGTAATTGGAGGACTGACTTTCTGGTGACAGTAACCTCCACAAGATGTACTAATGAGCTTTATATTCCTACAGCTAATCCATTTACTCCAGATATAATTATAACTAACCTAGCCGCCCTTTCATGCCTGAAGTGGCACTGGCTGCAGAAGTAAACCTAAAGTAATCAATTCATAACTAGCTGTCTTTGCCACTTGGTCTAATCAAGGAGAGTATTTGCCCCATTTTGTGGATGTGCCCCATTAGCTTTCATTCAAGTTGTTGCCCTATCTCTAAGCTTGTACTGACTAAATGGTTGCCTACATGTATGCTTTTCTGCAATATGATTTTTGGTAAGTTTCTTTAGCTTGTATTTGAACCACATTCCACCTAAGCAGTAATGGTATTCTTTAGTCTCCCAATCTTTCGATAACATTGGTGCAGTGGCCACTTGGTTTTCCCCTTAACATATTTGCAAGGTAATATAAGCTGGATGCGATGCCCAAGTCTTCTTTTGGGTCCATCTTATACAAAACTATGCTGTCTGACTTTTGACAGAAGTCTCTCGCTGTCATTGCATCACTCAAATCTTGCATGATTTACATAGGATCCCTGTCAGACAGTGGATCAGTTACAAAATCCTTGCTTATGGTCTGTCTTATTCTTCACAAAGTTGATTCCTGTATTTAAGGGACCTTTTGCAAACCTATACCCCTAGCCAGGCATTGTGCTCATCCCAAAGTTCATCCTTGAAGTTCCATTGTAACCGTGATGCACCTAGCTGTCGTACCTTTAGCTACCAAGGCCCTTTCCTATGAAACCTTCTTAGTTGGCTTTGAGATTCACCCCACATTGGCTGGCTGGTTATAGACCAAAACTGGTTATGGCTTAAAACTCTACTTATTTGACTGTTTACAACTAATCTTTTAATTATTATTCTGTTTTACTTGTTTCTTTTTAACTTGTTTTAAATTGTGCAATGCTGGGGTTTAGACACTTAAACATCCTCAGATCACAGTTCAAGTTTTTGTGGGGATTTCCACCCAAAAGGAATTCTTGGGAGAGTCTGCCCTGTTACTGAAAATTTTCTCTATCCTATAGAAATGTCCTTACTGTAGTGATAAATGTGCAAGAAGGTCTGCCGTCTAACACACCCTTCCTTTTTGGCAACAGTCTAGAGCTTCCTTTCCTTGTTGTATGCTCCTCTGCATGTCTTTAGAAGATAATCTGCCTGTATGATGGCTAGGGAAGGGGGTACTAAACAGTCTAGAAATCCTAATGCTTGCTACATTAGTCTTGTTACAGAGGATGTACTTGCCTGTTGCGGAGTTATCCTTAAGTACATAATTAACTTTTATTTCCCTGTTTGTTGCAGCTAGGCAGTGCATTGGCACAGGAGTTAGTGTTGCTGCCTTTAAGTTAGGGGGGTAGGGATAAACTAGAAGATTCTGATGAGGTCGCCAATCTTAATGTGCTTATGTGTTCGAGACGTGGATTCCAAGAAATTTCCCTTTAGCGCGAACGCAATTTAAGGTTATGATCAGTGACACTGTCATAATACTTTGTAGTACATGGCACTTGATTTGCTCTGTGTACTACAGGGGAAAATGTTTGTGTTTTCCTGGCTTTCAGAGCCATAAAACACTTGGCAAGTGCTGTCAAGAGGTAGTGTAATTCAGTCAGTTACGTTTACAGTTCACTTGTCATACCTTTCAACTGTCTAGATTTTCACTGGATGTCCAAATTAGTGCTTCATATTTTAGCTTCCTTATAAAATCTGTGTTTTTAATAAACCATTGAGGATTGAAGCTAATAAATAATGGCATACATTAGAGTTTGAGTTCATATCCTTCAGACAACAGATGTGGAAGCTGGGGACACTTTGCCAGTATGGACAGCATGCAGAA
Source organism: Protopterus annectens (assembly GCF_019279795.1). Lineage (NCBI taxonomy): Eukaryota > Metazoa > Chordata > Ceratodontiformes > Protopteridae > Protopterus > Protopterus annectens. The sequence goes on from NC_056737.1 coordinate 726,933,253, forward strand.
ACAAGTCTTTTGTTCTGCTGCTATTATTTGCTGGAAAGTACTGGTATATTTTACAGCCCGATGCTAGACCTGACCTTAACTTTGCAGGTGGGTGCTAAACACTTATGGTCAGGTTGCACCCCACTCTGGTGTGTTAACTGGTTTGTCTTTTTCCAAATATCTGTAATCCCCGCACTCCATAAATTACATAATTAAGGTCTACCTCACAGATAAGGTACAGGGTTTGATTCTGACCTCTGGTTATGGGCTAGGCTTGTAGCAGTCTGCAAACTTGATAGCCTAGTGTTTACAAGTGTTTTTTTGTCCCCCCCCCCTTGTCTGGAAGTTTACTTTGCTGGGTGCTCCATCTTTCTTCCATATCCCAGAGTTGTGCTGTGGGTAAATTGGAAATGCTTCAGCTGGTCCACGGGGTGGGTAGGTTGTGTCCGCACACATGATAGGCTGGTACCTTTTTCAGGATTCATTTCTATTTTTTTGGCCACTTAGTTGCAGGGGAGCATACCAGCACTGAGTTGGTTTTAATAGGTTAGTGTAGATGTAATTGAATGGATGATTATAATGTAAAAGAAGGCTTTGAGCGGTGAGTAGCTGTGGGGCTGTATCCAGGGTATTTACAGCCTTAACACATTATGCTACAGACTCTAACCATAGCAGACTAACATTTGTTCAGGCACTGTAAACTAGGAACCAGACTTCTGGTTGGACTGCCAGATGATTTTGACATGATCTGATCATTTCATACCTCAGTCAGATTGAGAAAAAGACTGGAGCTGCATTTTTTTTTTCTTGTTTATACTGATCAAAAATAAAAAAAAATGTTACATTTTAAGTGTAACTGTGCCTTTTAGGCTGCTTAGAAGATGCCCACTTGTAGTAAAAGTGAATAGTTACTGGTGGATGGAATTCCGTTGCCAGGGACAGTGAGAAAGCATGAAAATATTACTAATGCCATTGCAAGTGAGTGGAGACAAAGACTTCAGAAAAATTCTCTTTACAGCCTGCATTGTGGGAAGCCTTTACTGCAAAACAAAGTTGTATCATCTTGGCTGCCCTTTGCAGCCATTTTGGGGTGTAACATCAGAAAATTAGAAAATCCTGAGCTGATCTGCCCTTAACTGTGTGAAATTCTATAACTGTCTTTACTGAAAAGGATTGTAAACAGTTGCATTAATCCAGTTGACAAATATATGACTTGTATAGCAGTCATACTTACAAATGTATAACTTTGTTTTCTTTCTTATTTCCAGCAAAATATCAGGCGACATGGATGAATTTTCGGTAAGCTGCAATATGGTGCTTTACAGTTTGAATGTGCTCCATAAAGTGCTGTTTTATGAGCATTGAAATGACTTTTTCTTTTATATAGATTGTTTTTTTTTCCCCAAACAAGTCTTTAGCATGCTCTTAATAAAAGTATTCAGACTTTGCAGCAAGATGGTGGTGTCTAGCTGCTGTCTGAATGTGGCGGTGATGGTATAACACCCAGATGTAATGTGATCCTATCTCGCCTACATTCTGTACTGATGGGTTCGGAGCCAATCCTCGGCTCCGACTCTGCACGCTATACTAAAGAACAAAGTCTCTTATTGGCCGAGCTATCCCACATCCCAGGATGCACCACCACTGCTTCCCCAGATCTCGTTTGCCGCTTCTACAGCAAAGACGTGGTCTTGGACTTGGCTGAGCTAAGTGCTTCTAACTTAAAATTTCTGTCAAATTTTTTGCTATTCTACCCAAAAGCTGTTCATTGAGTTGTTTTTTGTGGTAAATTGTCTTAGTTTGAGGGAAGGATCCCGTTTAAGTTAGAGGGGCCTTGCCCTCGCGCGTTGTGGAAATTTCTTAGTGTGAGTCTCTCTGTGTGTGTGTGTATAGTAGTCTAGATTTGGGTCAAGTGATCCCGTTTCAGTTAGAGTGGCCTTGTCCTCAGTTTACATTTTCCTTTAAGCTAATTTTTGTTAGTGTATTTGAAATTTTGCTGTCAACATGTCGAAAGAGCACAGACCTTCAGGATTCAAAAAATGCTCTAAATGCAGTTACAAAATGTCCATTACGGACCACCACTCTTTGTGCGTTTATTGTTTAGGCCCTAAGCATCTTCAGGAGTCATGCAGCATTTGTCACGCTTTTTCCTCCCGTGTCCTCCAAGAGAGGAAAAACAAATTGATCTTAAAAGGGCTTATCACTCCTTCCTTTGAGGAGGCTTTATCTTCTTCCTCTTCATCTTCAAAGAAGAAATCTGCTCCGACCAGCCCGTCGGAACCGGCTACAAAGAAATCTAGGCAGGCTTCTCCATCGGCTCCACGGACTTCGGAGCCGAGGGCAGAACGGTCTGCCTCGATGCCTCCAGCCTAGACTCCTCTGGCTTCGGAGCCGAGGGCTAGAGCTTAGAGAGGCGGGTCACCATCGGCTCCACTGTCTTCGGAGCCGATGAGAGTTGCCCGCTCACTCTTCCCCTTCGGCGCCGAAGTCCTCTTCGGCTCTGAGGGAAATTGCAATGGTTGTGGAGCCTCCCTCAGCACCGATATTTATCGAGACTATTCGGAGCCAGTCCCCCAGTCCTTCGGAACCGGTGGAGAAGTCTACTCGAACTCGTTCGATCTCTTCTCGATCTTCAAGGATGTCAGATTCGGACATAGACAGGGTGCTTCAAAGGCTGTTTCAGTCTCCTGTCTTCCAAAAGTTGGTTTTGGCTACAGCCCAGTCGGCTCCGGAGCCGGTTGCCCACCCTGTTGTCTTGGTTCCTCCTCCAACAGCCTCAGCACCTCCTCCAACAGCCTTGGCACCGTTGGAGTCTGTGCTGGTGGAGGTTTTCGGGTCTGTTCCGACCCTTACTCCAACCCGCCCTTTGGGTCTGAGTTCGGTACACGGACCTCCTCTGTCGGCCCCGGGGGTGACGCTTCGGGACCGATGCTCTCGGTTCCGAGCCTCCCTCTCGGTGCGTCGGCTGTGGGAGTGCCGTCTACTGTTGTGGCCTTGGGGGTTGGACTTTCCCAGGACTCTGGGGTCCAGCCTTCAGGGCCATGAGGAGTGCTTTGGCCAAATCTTTGGCCACCTCCGTCTGTCACCTTCCCTTGGCACGGAGACTGGTTCCTTTGTAGTCCCCCTGTCTCAAGACAGCAGAGCCCTGGGGCCTGAGGCAACCCCCATCGGGGGTTCCCTACTTCCTGAAGGTCCCTCCGAAGTGGCTTCGGAGGAACCTCCAAGGAAGAAACAGTGCAAGAGGAAGCACGTCGACTCCCCTGATGAGACTCTCACCGCGGACACCGATCTCGATGATGCGGAGGGGTCCCCCAAGTAGTCCTCGGATGATGTCTCCTTTGCGGACATCTTGGAGATCCTGAAGCAACGAGGCGACTGGCAGTCAAAACCTCCTTCCGCTGAGGAGTCAGTATTCCTCAAGGCCTTCGGGGCTCAGCCCTCCGCCTCCTGGGTGTCTCCGCCCTTCGATGAGCTTTGATCTCTCGAAGGGCGTGGGAACACCCGGATTCTGTGGAACCGGTGCCAGCTCGCCCCAATAAATTTCTCTCGGCCCCCCCCCCCCCGAAAAGGATTTTCTCTCCAAAGGTGTGGCTGTAGATGCCCTGGTGGTGGCATCTGCTACCCAACAAGATGTGGCAGAGGCTTCAACGTCCGTCCATCCTCCTAATAAAGAGTCTAGGAGCATGGATAGGTACGGGAAGCGCACCCTTACTTCAGCAACCTTTACTTTAAGGTCTCTGAATTATCTGACTCACTTCACCAGACTTCAGAGGGATCTGGTCAAGGAACTTTCAGATACCCTCTCGGGTAACTTACCTGAGCAGTTGGCCCAGACGGTTAGCTCTCAGCTGGCTACCCTATCATCGTTATCGAACTCGTCCATGAGACTCATTTCATATGCAGCCGAGGGGGCGAGCAGAGCGGTGGGAACGGGCGTTGCTCTACGTAGACGAGCCTGGCTCCGCCTGTGTCATTTTGCGGAAGCCTTCAAGTCTTCCTTTGTCGACGCTCCCTTTGACGGGTCCTCTCTGTTTGGACCCAGGGTAAAGGACACCTTGACTCGCTGTGAACAAGAGGGTAAGACTCTTAACTGCCGTAGGGGCACGGTTTTCCACTCCCTTCAGGCCCTATCCCAAGGCTAGAAGAGGGGGGAAAATGTGGTTCCGTAAATCTCAAAAGCCTTACTCTTCACAGCAGAGTGATCCCCCTTCTAGAGGCAGAGGAGGGGGAAATTTTTCAGGAAGACGCCGTCCCAGAGGCGGCGGAGGCCCCCGCAACACTGGAGACCGCGAGTCCTTTCGTGGCTCCTCAACCGTCCAGCATCCCTGAAGGATTGCCCGACTGTGCAGCTCCGGAGCCAGTCGGGGGTCATTTTTCGAAGCACCTAAAGGCCTGGGAGAGTATCACTCAGGACCGATGGGTGCTCCGAATCATCGCTGGAGGTTACACCATCCCCTTTTCTCAACCCCCCCCCCTCCATCCCAAAAAATTCCGGACCCGCCACCCAGTCAACGGGATCTTGCAGCCAACGAAATATCAAAGCTGCTTCAAAAAGGAGTCCTCCAACCTGTCCCCGCAGGCCAGACCGGATTAGGGACTTACTCAAGATTCTTTTTGGTGCCAAAAAAGACCGGGGACTTGAGGCCCATTTTGGATCTCAGCAAGCTAAATCGATCAGTGAAGAAGTCCAAATTCCAGATGGTCACCTTGCAATCCATTCTCCCGCTGCTGGAGAAAGGTGTTTGGATGTGCTCCATAGATCTCAAGGATGCCTATTATCACATCCTGATAGATCAGGCGTCCAGGAGACACTTGCGCTTCAGCCTGGGAGACAGTCATTTCCAGTTCCGTGCACTGCCCTTTGGTATTACCACAGCCCCCAGGGTGTTCACCAAATGTTTGGCAGTGGTGACTGCTCACCTGAGAAGTCTAGGATTCCAGGTGTTTCCATACCTAGACGACTGGCTCCTAACTGCCACCTCCAGGCATCTACTCTTGCAAATTCTAGCAGCCACTATATCTCTAGGCAACTCCCTAGGAATCACCTTCAATTGGACAAAGTCCGTGTTGCTGCCATCTCAGCGCATTCGGTTTATCGGAGCAGAGATAGACTCAAAGCAAATGTGGGTCTATCTTCCTGCAGAGAGGATAGAAACACTACAGTCTCAAGTTCGAGCTTTGCTCCTCAAACGTCGAGCCCCAGCCAGGATGGTCCTACAACTGTTAGGTTCCATGTCGGCCACCGTTCTCCTAGTCCCCTTAGCAAGGTTACATATGAGGATTCTCCAGTGGCTCCTGTCAGTCCAGTGGTCTTATCAGGATCTCCCACTCAGTCACCACATTCTGATCAGAGACGTGCAAACAGGACCTTTGTTGGTGGCTTCTTTCCTCCAACCTGGATCAGGGGTGACCCTTCGTTCCACCACCTCCAGTGGCCACATTGACTACGGACGCCTCCCAGACTGGGTGGGGGGGACATTACCTGGGCAGGTCAGTCCAAGGCAAGTGGCACTCCCGAGAGTCTCCTCCACATCAACATACTGGAAATGAGGGCGGTGATTCTATCGCTGCAAGCACTGCACAGTTGCCTCCCCCAGGGCACGATTGCCATTCAGTCCGACAATATGTCTGTAGTCTGGTACCTGAACAAGCAAGGAGGGACCAGATCCTACCCCCTTTGCAGAGAGGCCATGAAGGTATGGGATTGGGCGATTGCAACCAAACGTTTTCTGGTAGCAACACACATTCCAGGGAGATCCAGTGTGATAGCCGACAAAAACTGAGCAGAACTATTCTCTCCCCTCACGAGTGGTCTCTGAACGACAGTGGCAACTCAGATTTTCAGGAGATGGGGAACTCCTTGTTGCGACCTTTTCGCAACCCCCCTCAACACGAAATGCCAACAGTTCTTCTCTCTCACCCCAGTTCTGGGGGAGATTCCCAAGGACGCCCTAGTCCAAGCTTGGCCCACCGGTCTGCTATACGCCTTTCCACCGGTTCCCCTTCTTCCCAAGGTGATCCAGAAGGCGATTCGCTTGGAGAGCAAAATGATTCTAATTGCCCCATACTGGCCTCGTCAAGTCTGGTTTCCCTTTCTTCGCAAATATGCACTGGACAGTCCATGGTTCCTGGACCAAGTTCCGGATCTCGACCCATCAGTCGGGACAGCTTCATCAGTCCCTCCACTCGAAGTTAACAGCTTGGCTCCTCCTCTTCCGACCATAGTCAGGCACCATGCTTTGGACCCAGAAGTCCTACAGATCTTGTCCTCGGCTCACAAGACTTCTACTAAGAAAATGTATACCAGCAAATGGAAGAGATTTGCTATTTGGGCACAACTCCGGGGCTTAGACCCTTTGACAGCCCTGGTGTCGGAGGTTCTGAAGTTTTTAGCTTCTCTGTTCAATCAAGGTTGTTCGGTCTCTACCATCAAAGTTCAATTGGCGATGAGCAACAAGTTATGTAAAGCTTTCATGAAAGGTGCTGGGCTGCTACGGCTGCTCCGCCTTGGGACCTTAATGTGGTGTTAGGTGCTTTAACCTCTTCCCCCTTCGAACCGGCAGCAACTTGTGACTTAAAATTTCTTTCTTGGAAGACTGCTTTATTAGTTGCAATTACATCAGCCAGGCGAGTCTCAGAACTTCAAGCCGTATGTGTTAAACCACCATACCTGTTTTTTCACAAGGATAGAGTATCCCTCGGACCGAATCCATCCTTTGTTCCCAAGGTTTGTTCCAATTTTTGTCTACAACAATCACTGGAACTTCCAGTTTTCTTCCCGAAGTATTCAGAGTGGAATACATCTTTCACACCTTGGATGTCCACAGACAATTACGATTCTATTTGGATAGGACGCATCAAGCACGAAAAACAGATCAGTTGTTTGTGTCCTTTTCGGACAATAAATTGGGCAAAGCCGTCACGAAAGTCACTATTGCCAAGTGGATCAGAGACTGTATCAGTCATACTTTCTTCATTTCAAACAAAGAGCTTATAGCTACAGTGAAAGCTCATTCTACCAGGGCTATGGCTACTTCGGCAGCTTTTCATTCCAAGCTTGCTATTGGTGACATTTGTGCGGCGGCTACATGGTCTTCTCACACCTTTATTTCTCATTACAAATTGGATGTGGCATGGGGGCGAGCTTCCTTCGGTTCCACAGTTCTCAGGAGTGTTTTCCAGTGAGCCACCCAGGAATCAGGTGCTAGGGACGCTGTCCCATCAGTACAGAATGTAGGCGAGATAGGATCACATTACATCTTTTAGTTATGTACTTACCATAACTTTAGATGTATGGGATCCATCTCGCCTACATTCCTAATAACCCACCCTCCTTCCCCCTGCCTTGGAGATCAGAAGAGACCGGACGGTTCGAGTTCAACTGTTTCATCTTGAAACACCTGGCAATATTATATCAACAGTCTGTGTGTGTGCATGTGTGCGGACAAACAAGATCTGGGGAAGCAGTGGTGGTGCATCCTGGGATGTGGGATAGCTCAGCCAATAAGAGACTTCGTTCTTTAGTATAGCGTGCCAAGTCGGAGCAGAGGATCGGCTCCGAACCCATCAGTACAGAATGTAGGCGAGATGGATCCCATACATCTAAAGTTATGGTAAGTACATAACTAAAAGTTAATGTTGCAATGGATACTCTTTTTTAAGTGCACCTTAATGCTGAAGCTTTAATATTATAAGAACTACTGTGATTCAGGTTTACTGCCTTTGCTTGAACTTTATCGTTTTTAATGTATATGGCTGTTAATATTTTTGTGGCATGTTTCAGCCTGGAAACTTGTTACTGTGGTGTTTGGCAGTCTGTGATTGCTGCTATTGGGGTATGCTTTTTGAGACCCTTGTTTTGCATTCTGATTCCTCCTAGTACCAAGGTATTGTGCATCTCGGTAAACTATTGTTTGTTAATGTGGCTTTCTGGGTTTACTAGCAGGGTGTCTGCTCAGACTTTTAAATGGAGATTTTCCTTTTTCTGTTCAACTTGCTGTTTGCATCAATGTGCTCCATTATTCTGCATTCATTCCAGCACTTTTTCTGTTATATATTTTTTGTCCTGGACAACCATGAAGATGTGAGGGTCGATTTTTTTTTTTTTTTTTTTTTTTTTTTTTTTTTTATATCTTGCTAGAAGAGACGGGATTTGGTCCGAGATGCTTTGAACAAGGAATACTGTTTTTTTGTCATTGTATATTAAGAGAAGGAGCTTAAAATATAAATAAAATAAATAAAAAAAAAAATAGATGATGTAGATGTGTGTGTGTGTGTGTGTGTGTGTGTGTGTGTGTGTGTGTGTGTGTGTGTGTGTGTGTGTGTGTGTGTGTGTGTGTGTGTGTGTATGTATATATATATATATATATATATATATATATATATATATATATATATATGTATAATTTTTTGTCAATTGAAGTTGGTCAACTTCTGAATCCTGTTTTATCCGTCTGAAACGTGAAACTTCATGTTGTACAGCTGTGGCTGCAGATATTGGGGAGCCACTCTGATGGTAGCTTATCTAGGCTGTTAACCACTGTATACCATCCCCTGATACACTGCTGTTTTTCCCCACTATCAGAATTCTGGAGTATTACATGGCTGCATGCTTCTCTCTCTCTTTTTTTTTTTTATAGCGGTGAGATTTTTGACGCATTTCTTCAGTTAGGCAAGAGCCTTCATGTTGTAGATGCGTTTTTCTTCCAGCTGAAGAAGTTTTCATCTAATTGCACTTCCTGTTTTGAAATCTGTGCACTGTTTGCTTCTACCAATAAGTGCAATCGTGGAAAGCAAATCCCACCCGTAGGTAGTCACTTTTGCTGCTTTGTTTGTTTTGGATGTCATAAGACCGTGACAGGAAGTCATGACTGAACCTTGGATTCTAGAGCTATGAGGCAGAAGCTTGCCCAGTGTTCAAATAGCCAGAAATGTGATGTTAAGTGCGTCATTACGATGCCATAAAGGTTTACAGAATTTTGCTCTGGCAGATGAAGGATCCTTTGGGACTTAGGTAGTACACATGATGATCATTGTGTTTCACTGCTGCAGTCATTACACTTGGGTTATCCTGACGTCAGGCGGTCCCGCAGTCAGCCAGAGTTCCAAAGTCTTGGTCTGGCGTCGGTTGCTGTCACCTCTTCCCTGAGGTCAGTGCGCCAGGGGTATACAAGATGCAGCAGACGCCATTTTCTTCAGTCCTTCTTGCCGTGTGGTGCCTGAAGCAAAAGCAGTTCGCAAGTGCCGGTCGGCACTAGAGATATCAAATTTGATTTCAGAACCGAAGTCTTCAGTAAAGCTTAAGTACCCCGTTGGGGAAACTTTTTTTCTTGCCTCAGACCGATGTCAGTAAAAGTTAATTGCATTTCTTTTGGGAAGCAAATGCCTCATAAGGATATTCATTCTTACTGTATTCCATGCCTAGGCCCAGATCACGACGTCACTAGTTGTCGGTTTTGTGCTAGATTTAACAAATGCACTATTGCTCACCATTACTTTGGCCGAAGGTTTAATTATACAATGCCGTCGGAACAACTGACCGGAATGCACAAAAAATGCAAAGATAAGGACAGGCACCCAAGGCCAAAAACTGCCGAAGCCTCTTCTAGGCTGGTTCGCTGGTTTTCAGTGAGGCACTTTCGCAGCCCCTGACACCCGCTACTTCAGAACCACAGGCCGCGACCGACTCCCACGTGGAGGTGCCTAGGCCTCTGGATACTCTAGGTGTTGGGCCAATGGAGATTAACCCTTCAGATGGGTCCGGAGCCGTTGAGCAGGCATCTGCTTCGGAGGGTGTTTTCAGGCCTACATAGCTTACCATTGCATCTCCAAGTCTAAAACTACTTTAAAGACAAAGAAGCAAGTACAGCATTCACCTGACAGGCCAGCATGCCTAAAAAAACAGGTGCTCAAAATGGCCGAAGACTTTCTCTGATCAGGGGTTCCCATCCCCCTCCTGATAAAAGGCCTAGGCAGGATACAGATTATGATTCCTCTGACCAGGTTTCTATTTATTCTGATTACTCTTCAGACCAGGGGTATTCTTTACCCCCCTGAGGACTCTGTTGCTGAAGAATCAATTCCTTCAGCCTCTCCTCCAGAGGATTACTCTTTTGGGGAAACTTTACATACCATGAGGGAGCATTTCCATTGGGAAGGCCAGTATTACTCAGATTCCAAGAAAATGCTCACATTTTCTTTTATTGCCTCAGCACAGGCCCCTTGCTATTCCACCAGTGTTTGACATTGTGGATGATGTGTTCTCTGAATCTAGTTTAAATCCTGATTCTTTACTCTCAGCTCCAGTCAAGCCAGACAGGTACTACAGAGTCCCCGACTCTCGCAAATTTCTTTATAAAAACCTTGTTGCTGACCCAGAAACCATTTCCCAGGGTCCCAAAGGGGTAAAGGCTTCCACGGCTAAAAATCCAGATCCCTCGGATAGGGATTCTAGAGCATTATACAGATGGGGGAAGAAAGTCTACACCTTTGCAACTTTGGCAGTGAGGGCTTTAAATTGCCAGTTTCACATGCTTAAATATCAACAATATTTACTGTCTCAATTAAAACAGAAAATGAGTACAAATGCAGAACAACCTGATTTATAAGGAAATGCAGGATTTATTGCATGCAGCTGAACAAGTGGGAAAGCATACTTTGCAATGTGGTTTTGATTCATTAGAAGCTTCTTGTAGAGCAGCAGTTAGAACATCTGTGATTCGAAGGCATACTTGGTTGGAAGAACAAAGTTTACCAGATCATGTTAAGGCAAAATTATTGGATGCTCCTTTGCAGCAAGATAATTTATTTGGTATTAAGGCAGAAGAGGTATTAAAGAAAATGGAGGATAAGGCAAAATCTATGCAAACGGTGAAAGATTTCTTACAGGTACAGCCACCACGATTCAGCAGGAATTGGCTTACAAAAAATTGGTACTTTCCAGTGTCACAGGCCACAAAGAGGCAGATACAGACACCCAAGAAGCAGATCTCTGCCACAAGGCTCTTACAGACCACAACAGTGGGGTGCTTCAACCCCAAAAGGAGGTTGAGGACAAGTCACAACCTTACAGGAAACAGTCCCAATGACTTCCCCCTTCCAATGCCAAACTCTTCCCTTTTGGCAGCTCCCTTAGAGGGGAAACTAGCACTTTTTTCTCAAAACTGGCAAGCGGTCACCCAAGACAAATGGGTGCTGAATATTGTGTCTCAAGGTTACAGGTTCCACTTTCACACTTTTCCAAGGCTAAAAGGAATGCCAGACCTGCCACAAAATCAATGGGCAGAGGCACAAAAACAAATTACAACCCTCATGGACATGAGAGCTATTCAAAAAGTACCACAGCAGGAAAAGGGACAAGGATTTTACTCAAGACTCTTCCTGGTCCCCAGAAAGGACAAAACCTGGAGACCCATTCTGGATCTTTCTTCTCTAAATACTTACCTGGATGTTCCGAAAGTCAAAATGTTGACACTACAGCAGCTTCTACCCATGTTGGGCAAGAAAGCTTGGCTTGTTACTTTGGACCTCAGAGGCATGCCTGCATGTCCCTATCAGACAAAATTGCAGAAGATACCTCAGATTCATAGCTGGTTCAATGCACTACCAATTCTCTGCACTGCCCTTTGGCTCATCTACTGCGCCCAGGGTCTTCACAAAGTGCCTGGCACCAGTAATTGCATTTTGCAGACAAAAAGGAATTCAAATATGTCCATACCTGGACGACTGCCTGATTCAAGCAGAGAGCAAGGACATTCTTCTACAGCATCTGGCATTCGTAAAAAGATTAAGTTGCCTAGGGTACTCGGTAAACGAAAAGAAATCAGAACTAGTGCCCTCACGAGATAATATTCATGGGTGCCAGCTTAAATACAACAGCCCAGATGGCTTATCTCACGCCAGACAAACCAGGACAATTGACTCAGTATTTTAAAATGATGGCAACAAAGCCCCGACTCCCTGCAAGAAAAATTCTGCAGGCCTTTGGGTTCATGGCATCCTGCATTCTAATAATTCCATATGCAAGACTGCATATGAGGAAATTACAATGGTACCTAAAAATTGTTTGGTCTCAACACTCTCACAGCTTGGAAACAGTAGTACCACTAATTCCCTGCCTACAACAGGAGTTTCGATGGTGGGCACAGGCATGTCACCTCAACAAGGGTCAGCCATTCACTCTTCCCACAGCCAGGCAGACTTTAACAACAGATGCATCAGATTAGCCTGGGGGAGCACACCTGGCAGGAAAATGTATTCAGGGCAAATGGACCACAGACCAAATGCATCTTCACATCAATCAAAAAGAGATGTTGGCTGTACAAAATGCCCTTACAGCTTTCAAGGATCTTCTGCATCCAGGACAATTACTACTAAAGACTGACAACACCACAGTAATGTGGTACATAAGCAAGGGGGCACTCATTCTTGCCCCCTATGCAGACAAGCCATGACCTTGTGGAACACTGCTCTAACCTATCAAGTTCATCTGCAAGCACAATTCCTGCTGGGAAAGAAAACCACTCTGGCAGACTACTCGAGCAGAAACAACATGGATCCTCACGAGTGGAGATTAAATCCACAGGTCGTCTGCATGATAATGCAGAAATGGGGATCTTTTTGCCTCACCACTGAATTGCCAGCTATAAAAATTCTGCACAAGGACTTATCACATACAAGCTTGGAAAGTGGATGCTCTTTTGTTCAGCTGGAAAAACCTAAATGTTTATGCCTTCCCACCTCTGCCTCTCCTTTCAAAGGTACTCCTAAAAGCCAGGCAAGAAAAAACACAGATGATTCCAATTGCTCCAGACTGGCCACGCCAGCATTGGTACCCAATCTTAAAGAACTTAGCTCAAGGCCCACCTTGGATTTTGCCTCAAATTCCACACCTGCTAACTCAGCAAAACGATCAGATCCTGCACAGTCAGCTCAAAACCTTAAACCTGGCTGCATGGCAGCTTCATTAGCCAAACAGACAACTCCTCTCTAAAGCTGTTAATGAATGTCATTTTGGAGGCCAGGAGGCCTAGCACCAGGAAATCTTACTCAGAAAAGTGGAAGAGATTATGTGCCTGGAACCAGGCTCAAAACCTTGATCCTCTTGTCCCTAACATTCCTCAGATAATACAATACTTAACTGAGATGCTGGACAAAGGACTATCCTCATCCATTAAGATCCACGCTTCTGCCGTCTCTGCTCAATAAAACACAGATCCTCCTATTTTCTCTCATCCATTGCTAAAGCAGTACCTCAAAGGGGCTAAAAACATAAGACCGCCCCGGAGAGCACAAACACCTACTTGGGACCTCAATTTAGTCTTGGAAAAACTCACTTTGCCTCCTTTTGAGCCAGTATGAGTCTTAGAGCTGCAGGCACTAATGGCAGTGGAGCCTTTCATCATTTTCCAGCAAGACAGGGTTTCTTTAAGAACATACCCTTCCTTTATGCCTAAGGTGGTATCCAGTGTGGCTCTTAACCAAACTATTCACTTGCCAACATTTTATCCAAATCAAATAACTCCAAAAGGCTGAAATCCAGAAAAACGCTGCTCTAACAAGGAGGATAGCTCAAAGACCACTTTATTCACAATACAAATCCAATGCTAGCAGGAACACATACAGTCCAACCGTAGGTTAAGCGCTTTCATCCGCTTGTAAGGCAGATTTCATCAGAACCTTAAAAGTGATACAGGTGTTCTCCTTTATAGCAAGTTTGGCGCCAAAAAATCACTTTACTAATAACACAATACAATGTAATACAATATTCTAAAAGATTCTAAAAAGTTCTAAAAAATGTAAACTATGCTGAAAATATATATATATATATATATATATATATATATATATATATATATATATATATATATATATATATATATAATTAATATAATTATAATTAATATAATTATAATTAATATAATTATAATTAATATAATTATAATTAATATAATTATAATTAATATAATTATAATTAATTGATATATTGTATGTTTATATATAAAGTATGCAAAAAGTATTGTGTGTGTGTGTGTATATATATATATATATATATATATATATATATATATATATATATATATATATATATATAAAAGAGTGCATAAAATAATGTATATGTATATATATGAAATATGCAAAAAAAAAAAAATATATATATAATCTCCAACTTTTACAATGAATATAAAATGAATTGACAAAGTGTATATACAAAATATGATGTGTGTGTGTGTATTCTTAGAGAGACTTCTTCATTCCTTGGACATACACAGACAACTGCGCTACTACTTGGTCACAACAAAAGCTTTCAGAAAAACTGAACAATTGTTTGTATCATATGCTGCAGTATCACAGGGAAAGGCTATTTCAAAAGCAGACCATTTCAAAGTGGATAGGACACTGTATCCGGTTCTGCTACACACAGCATGGGAAACCTGTACCATCAAACATCAGGCCACATTCCACTAGGGCAACTGCTACTTCTACTGCCTACCTTAGAGGAGTACCTACCAAAGACATTTTGGAAGCTGCAACTTGGAGTTCAGTGCACACCTGTACGAAGCATTATCATTTGCCTCTTTACTCTAGATCCAGAGCTGGCTTTGCCACTGCAGTGCTGCAGGGCCTTATAGCCACGCCAAATCCTCTATAGAACCAGCCACCCTGACTCAGCTTTGGGATTCAACCCAAGTGTAATGACTGCAGCAGTGAAACACTATGAACATAGTACAGTTTTGTACCTACCATAAATGTAGATGTTGGTGTCTTCACTGCTGCAGTCCAGGTTACCCTCCCACCATCCCCTCTTTCTTAGCTAGGACTTATCTACACTTTTCTACCCTATACTACCTATGTGGTGTATTTGCTGGTAGCTGAACCTTTTGGTGTTATTTTTCATGTATGCTTTTTTAGCAATATGTATTGCCTACCTATTTGGGGGCACCTGACATCTGGGGCAAGAAACACTGAAGAAAATGGCATCGGCTGCATCTTGTATACCCCTGGTGCACTGACGTCCGGGAAGAGGCAACAGCAACAGACGCCGGACCAAGACTTTGAACTCTGGCCGACTGCGGGACCGCCTGACAGCAGGATAACCCAAGACTGCAGCAGTGAAGACACTTTTAACATCTACATTTATGGAAGGTACAAAACTGTACTTTACTCATTACTGCATAAGCAAGGATAAGTGAAATATGAAGCACCTCATTCTTTTTGTTCCTGTTTGGAAGTTAAGAAGTTTGAACATGTTTACAGAGAAAAAGGCAGAGTCCAGAGCCTGTCACCACAGCGGGTGAAACTCCTGTATTTTAACAGGTAGGTAGACTGGTTGTGTATGTGTGTGAAAATTATATGTGCATGTGATTGATATGTGATATGGGAGGGCTTAGCTACCTGGTGGAGTGAACATTAGTGCTAGATTGCCACAATGTGGTACCCGACCAGATGTGCAAAAATGAGGTGTGTGCAGGTGCATGCACACACAATGTATGCGTTTACTTTTCGGTGAACAGTGATATGTCTGTTTCTGCCTCAAGCTGTGGGTTATTGGATGCAAAGCCAACAGATCAGACTCTTCAGCACCAAAGCTCTGCCTCTTCTCCCATAATGCATAACCCTCTGTCTACTTCTATCTCTCTTGCTGTTTTCCAGTGATTGGCAAGATCATTGAAACTCTGGATAAGTGCTTTTTCCTATACATTTGCTCTTCTGTCCTGCAGTAGTAATATTGTTGTACTTTACTTTCTGGTTAGTCACAGGATTGTTGTAGTTTTGACCTTTTTATGAGTACTGTCAGTCTAGTTATTGTGTGGGTGTTGGCATGCTTTTCTTGCTGCCATTTTCTGAGTGGATTTTCTTGCCCTAGAACAAAGTGTTCTTTGTTCAAGTTCTGGTTAAAATGTTTGTGTTTAGGGCTTTTACAGTGCCTAATTTTAGGTAGTTTATGTGCTGGGTGCTTTTCTGATTCTTACTATTAACGTGGAGAAGGCTTTGGTTTTCAAAAAAAAAATGTGTGGAATGTGAGCACAAGGTGCTCCCCCCAAGGATTCACATGGACACAGTGTTGGACATGTGCTGTTTTTTGGGGCCAGGACCCTTGCTGATAGCTGGGCTAAGTTTGTCCTCTGTGATCCTTCACCCTACTAATACTACTGCTGCTAGTCGGGTGCCTTTGTCTCCTTTTCCCCTTGAAGAAGGCAGGTGACAAGAAAATAGATGGAGGGGGGTGTGACGTCCCTCCTCTGGGCCAGTAATCAAGGAGCCTGAATCCTCTCCACTGACCACTTTAAGGGACGTTCACTTAGAACAAGAATAGATCTAGCATTTCCAGATGCAGCTGTCTGCATCCAGCACAATTTCCCTTAAGAGCACACAGGGAACCACTCAGTTGGGGGGGGACTGACCACTCAGTTTGGGGGGGGGTTCCCTGTCTCTGCCCCTGATAAGACTCCCCTCTGGCACAACCATAGAGTTGAGTCCTCAGCTGAGTGTCCAAGCCAAGTCCTCTACCACTCTGTGAAATCAGTGCTGTGTGCCCCTGCTCCAAGTAACTGAGACACGCACTGAGATTTGATTTTCACCTCTGGGAAAGGCTGGCACCGATTTCAGTAGGTATGCCCTTCTGCCCAGGCTATAAGATGGTTACTGCCACCAGACACTCCAAAGCCCAGCTACTCTAAGGCTCTTAGAAGGGTACCCAGTTATACTGAGTGAAATTAATACTAATGCAAATGCTAATGATGACCAAATACCAAGGCTTTCAGGAGTGGCTACAGTGTCACCAAATAAATAAAAGTACTCTGAAAGTTAAAATATTCTCTAAAGGACCAGCCACAATGAAAAGTTTAAGTATATTTAATAATAAAACATGAAAATACTAAATGTCTATTTCTAGTAACATCAGAGTTTCCATCACCTGAAATATTAAAAGAAAACAGATTGGTAGATTCATATAGATGCAAATAAACAGTACTTAACTAATTTCACTACATTTTCCTGACCTGATCTAAAGAATTACTGTTCTCTAGTTTACTTACTAGAGCAAGGAAAGATGAAGTGGGTGAGATTATCTATGTCAGGTTCCCAAAAAAAGACTGCTCTGAGACTTCTGAGATGATGGTATTAAAACATAATTTTAGTGCTGGATTACAGAATGACATCCTACATCTGGTTCCCATACTTACCCCCCTTTACTAGAAAGTGAACCAGAATCTTGCACATGTTACCATACACGCAGATAGAGATTAGCTAAGATTACTTACAGCATCTAGAAGCTATAAAACAACACTTCCACTCTTCCTGCAGAACTACTAAGTAGAGTTTCTCACAGACATTGTACCTCTGGTCGCATTTAGACCTGCGAGATACAATCTTTATGGCTTATACAAAGTAATTTTAATTTCAAGGTATTTTTCAAAGTTAGCTGGACTAAAATTAACCTCTTCTATTCCAGTATCCCTTGTTACAATGTATTCATTTCCACAATTACAATGCAGTCTGACATACAAGTGCATTTTTCTTTCTGTCCAGCAAGGCCCACTCTTGGTACATTTTTAACACAAGCCGCTTTACAAATAAATTTTTTAACACTAACATCTGTACAAATGACTGACATAATTCTATACAAAACTTCAGCTAGCTATGCTGGCATATGTTATATGTCCACTGCCCTACTCTCCTGGCATAGCAGGCAATACCTGACGTCGACACAAGGGGTTGTAAGGAGAAAAATTGGCAAGAGAGAAAATTGAAAACTTGAAGAGAGGCCTGGTCCCTTTGGCTCCTACCTAGGAATTCTAGTTTGGTAGCCCCTCAAAAGTGATCATCTTTTGTGATGGCTGTGGGGTCAGAGTTGCTAGGATCACTCACCTTAAGTATTGAGTCCTTTTTTGGCTGTAACAACCCCATTCTGATTACTCCTATGACTGGATTAGAGTTTTTCTCCCGTGTCATCCCTGATTCTGGTCCGGGGTTCCTCCTTCAGATCCAGGAGACTTCCTTGCCATTGCCTCGGCCCACCAAGCCATCCTTTACGGCTTTATGTAGGAATGCTGAGCCTTCCAGGAGTGTTTATAAAATCTGACTTGGTACAACTCCTGTGTGTCTCCTTGAAGGCCCAGATGGACCTAGGGATGATTCCCTTGCCTCTGTTCCAAGGGTGGAGGGTTCTGTCCCTTTGGTTTTGACATTTTGTTTCTCTTGAGGCCATCCACTATCCCAGGGCTACCTCTAGCCAAACTTCACATGAGAGAATTCCAGTGGATCCTAAAGTCGGTTTGGATGCAGCATTTGCATCCTCTGCACTGTCCAGTTCCTCTCATTCCCTGAATGAAGAGGGAACTACAGTGGTGGATTGAATAAGTGTTGCTCAACCCAGGATTACCCTTCCATGGCCTGCCACCAGTCTAAGAACAGTTCAGATGCTTTGGATGTGGGCAGGTTTTGGAAAGCAGAAGGGGTATGGTCCCCATGTCATTCCTCCCAGGACCTTTAAAAGCTGTTCACAGACCATATGACTGTCCTGTGGTATGTGAACAAGCAGGGGGGAACCAAACCCTACCTACTATGCAGGCTGGCACTCCAGGTTTGGGAGCTGGCAGTCCAATACTAGGTGACTCTTCAGACTATGTACATTCCATCCAGCCAAAATTGTGTGGCAGACGCCTTGAGCAGGTCCCTAACACAGTCCCATGAATGGATGCTTCAAAGGGATGTGTTTTTTGGACATTGTCCACCAGTGGGGTCTACCTCAAGTAGAGCTCTTTGCCTCCCCCATGAACAGACAACTTCCACAGTTTGGTCAGAGTTCCACACACTCTGGTTTAGAAGGTGATCGCCCTCTCCTCTTTGAAGGGGATGTTTCTGTATGCATTCCCCCCCTTTCCACTCATACCCAGGTTCTGTTCAGAATTCAGCAGGGCAGCCCAGAAGTCTTGCTGGTGACTCCCTTTTGGCCAAGGCAGCATTGGTTCCCTCTTCTGCATTTAACCAAGGGCTGTCACCACAAGTTACCTTGCAGGGTGGACCTTCTTAACACATGACACAGGAACTCTCATCCAGCCCCACCTGTCTACCCTACAGTTAACTTTGTGGGTGATAGGGATTTAATTCATTTCAGACACTGAGGATGCGCCAAGCCTCCTGCAGGAGGCCAGGAAACCCAGTACCAGAAAATCTTACATATCCAAGTGTAAGACCACCTTTTCACATTGTTTCTCTCAAAACTGGGATCCACTGTCAGTGGAAGTCCCCTTGGTTCTATCCTGCTTGTGGAATTGCTGGATGCTGGCTTGGCCTTGCTCCTCTGTGAAGGCTTGTATGTTTGCTATTTCTGCCTGTCTGTCCCCCATGTAGCAGATTTTGAAGCTAAACAATTTCTTCACATTATTCCTCCCAGGAAGACTATCCCTCCACCTGGGGTCTTAACTTTGTACTTGGAAAATCTGACTCTTCTCCCCTTTTGAGACAGCTTCTTCAGAGGCTCTGCAACACTGCTCCTGGAAAACTGTACTTCTATTGCAATAACTTCAGCCAAACGTGTCTGAGCTCTGGCTCCTAATGGGCTCTCCATCCTTTGCTTTTTTATAAAGACAGGGTGTCCTTGCATACCAACCCTTTATGCCCAAGGTAGTCTATGAGCTGTTGCTGAACCTGTCCATTCATTTACGTATCTTTTTTTTTTTTTTTCCTTCTCCACAAAATTCTAGTGAGAAGGTGTTGCACACACTGGATGTGCATAGACAATTTAGATTTTGTCTTGTCCAAGTAACTTAGAAATCTATCAGGAAAGAAGACCAGCATTTTTCTCTCCTATTATCCCAGAGCACTGGGATTACCTATTTCCAAACAGCCTTAGAAATTCAAGGAGAAATCTATTTCATTCTGTTATGTGAAGCACAAGACCCTTGCTTCTTCTGTAAAGGCCCACTCCACTAGGGCTGTAGCTGCGTCAGGTGCTTTCTTCAAGGGATTAGGTACTAGCTCTATTTTCAAAGTAGCTATATCTGTGCATATCTTTCACTAAATGCTAAAAACTGGATGGCATTTCTAAGTCTAGGGCAGATTTTGCCAGAGCCATACCCTATGGCTTTCTGGAGAGCTCAACTGCTTCTCCACCCTCTCCTCATGAGCTTTTGTGCTTTCCCTTTTAAGAATACTGCAACAGATCAATAGGACATAGAATACTTGTGTAAAGTCTTACCATGACTATAGGTGTCGTCTTCTCTTGTGCAGTATTCTAGTCCCTCCCTCCCCCGTTTCTTTACCTTGGATAATCCTACCATACTTTCCTTAGGCTGGTTTTCCTCTTGGGGCATTCGGTTCTGAGGTCAGTGTGTGCGTACATCACTTATGGCAGATGTATGAGAGTAGCCTACGTGCGACGCACCTCGTACCCTACAGTAGTGAAAGACTTTCATATAGCAACCGACTAGTTGCCTACGGCAGAGAACTCTCTCGTTAAGAATACTGCAACAGAGAAGAGAAGGGCATCTTATCTTTATGGTAAGAATTTTACACAACTATTCATTCCTTTCTAAAAAGGATCACCCCCCCCCCCTGCAAAGGCATGACTATATGCAGAGTCACAGGGCACCCCTATCCCCTCTATCCTCCAGACTCTCATTCAGCCCTGCAACCTGGCTGCAGATGGTCTCAGATAAATGGGCTCAGAGTAATTTGGAGAGGATTTACTTGGTAGTGGATAGAAAATCTTTCTTTCAGAGGAGTTCCCTCACACCCACCAGACACAGTTTCCTCCTGTGGTCCATCACGTGGTAGATACAGTCCTAGAATCAGTACCCATAATGCACAAAGGCAGATGATTTTACTCCAGAATCTTTTTGGTGCCAGAAAAGGAGCAGATGTTCTTCGTGTTTCACTGTTGCAGTCATTACATTTTGGTTTATCTGCTTGCAGGTAACCCTCAGTCGGCCTGATTATCAAAGTCTTGGGTCCTGCGTCAGTTGCGGTCTCATCTTCCATGACGTCTGGTAGTCAGTGGTATAATGCATGCAGCTGACGCCATTACACCAGTCTTTCTTGAAGCAGTTAGCAAGTGCTAGTCGGCTGACTCCTGAAATTTTCGTTTGAGTTTTAGATCCGAAGTCTTCAGCTAAGTACCCCATTGACTATCCTTTTTCTTGCTCTAAACGGATGTCAGTAAAAGTTAACGATTGTATTTCTTGTGGAAAGCAAATAACTCCAAGATTTTCATTCGTACTGCATTCCTTGCTTAGGCCCAGACCACGACGTACCTCGCTGTCAGTTTTGTGCCTTATTCAAACCTATTAGTCAACGGTTCATATTCACATCTAAATATTTTGGTACCCGATTCAATTATCCAGAAAGTGCTTTGGTAAGCCACCCGACTACCGACATTCCGAAGAAACGCAGAGAAAGATAGACCGCATAGGTCCAAAGCTTCCGACTGCGCTTCTAAGCTAGTCACCAGTTCGCCAGTACTGGTGCTTTCGCAGCCCCTGATACTTGCTACTTCAGATTTGCAAGCCTCTACTGAGACCCATTCAGAGTCCGGTATGCCATGAGATGCTTCTTTGACTGGAACCTGCAGGTGTCTGTACCTTGGATGGGTCCAGAGCCGCTGTGCAGGCACCGGCTTCTGAGGTGTATTCAGGCCTACTGACTTGCATATTAAACTGACGCCATCTTCCTCAAGGCCTAAAACTCTATCCATGCCTAGAAAACAGATGCCCAGACTGCGTAGTCAGGCCCCTATGCCTAAAAAACAAGAATGGCTGAAGACCTTATTACTCTAATCAGGGGAGGCCACCCTTCTCCCTTTAAGAGACTCAGAACTGATTTTCCTTCTGATTCTTCTGATCAGGACTCTGAAATTTCTTTTTTCTCTGACCCAGGAGTTGACCTTGTCTGCCTATGAGGATTCTGATGCAGAAGACTCCAATTCCCTCTGCTTCCCCTCCAGAGGATTTCACTTTTTGTGAAACCTTACATACTCTTAGGGAGCATTTCCGCTGGGAAAGCCAGGATTACTCTGACTCCAAAAAGAGGCTTAGAGAATTCTTACTCCTACCTCAACACAGGCCTTTAGCAATCCCTCCTGTTCTGGACATTGTAGATGATGCCTTCTCTGAATCTAGCCTGGCCCCTGACTCTCTACCAGCTCCCAGAAAACCTGACTGGTATTTTAGTGTACCAGACTCTCAAGTTCCTCTTTAAGAATCATACTGCGGATCCTGAGACCATTTCCCATGGACCCAAAGGCATTAAGGCTACTACTGACAAAAACCCTACCCCCTCTGATAGAGATTCCAGGGCCGTGGACAGATTGGGTAAGAAGGTATACACTTCTGCAACTTTGGCCATTAGACCCTTAAACTGCCAGTTTCATATTTTTAAGTATCCGCAGCATATTATTGGATTGCTTAAACAGAAAATGATGATTCCTGACTCTGCTGAAAGTAAAGAATTACAGGATTTAATGCATTCTGCTGAACAAGTTGAAAAACTTACTTTGCAATGTGGTTTTGATTCATTAGAGGCATCTTGCAGGGCTGCTGTCACTGGGTCTGTACTTGGAAGGCATGCTTGGCTTAAGGAGCAATCTTTTCCAGATCATGTTAGAGCTAAATTACTGGATGCTCACTGCCTGTTTGGCAGCAAAGTAGTAGTAGTACTTAAAAAGATGGAGGAAAACACTAAATCTATGCAAACTGTCAAAGATTTCCTGCAGGTACAGCCTCCCAGATTTAGTAGGCACTGACCCACTAAGAATTGGTCCTTCCCTGCCTCTTCCAGGCCTTCTCAGTCCAAAACCAGAACCAGTAGAACACCCAGGCTTCGGTCCCAAGGTACTCGCAGGCCTAAGCAGTGTGGGGCTCCCATTTCCAAAGCTGGGAGTAGTAAGACACCCCCCTATGATAAACTGTCACAATGATTTAACTTTAAACCTTACAAGCCCTGCTCAACTGACTTCCTTTAGGGGGAAAGATCTCCCTGTATGCAAAAAACTGGCAACTAGTTACCAAGACAAATGGGTTTTAAATATAATTTCCCAAGGATACAGATTTCACTTCCACTCCTTACCAACCCCAAACTGTTAGCCAGACCTACCCTCAAATCAGTGGGCAGAGGCTCAAAACCAAGTTCTCTCTCCTACGCATCAGGGCTATTCATCCTGTCCCAGAAGAAGAATGGGGGCAAGGTTTCTACTCAAGACTTTTCCTGGTACCCAGAAAAGACCATTCCTGGCATCCTATCCTGGACCTGTCTATCCTAAACACCTTTTTTGTAATCCCAAAATTCAGAATGCTAACTCTTCATCAGCTGCTTCCCATGCTAGGCAAAAATGCCTGGTAGGCAACACTGGATTTACAGGAAGCCTACCTGCACATCCCAATAAGGGAATCTTGCAGAAGGTACCTACACTTCAGAGCAGGCTGCATGCACTGTCAGTTCTCTGCACTGCTCCCTGGCTTATCTACTGCACCCAGGGTATTCACAAAGTGCCTAGCTCCAGATATTGCATTTTGCAGGCAAAGAAATATCCAAATATACCCATACCTGGACGATTGTCTAATTCAGGCAGAAAGCCAGGACATCCTGTTTAAACATCTGGCATTTGTGAAGAAATTACTAACTTCTCTGGGGTACACAATAAACAAAAAGAAATCACATCTAGTGCCCTGCCAACAAGTTGTATTCCTGGGAGCAAGCTTGAATATAACTTCCCAGATGGCCTACTTCACGCCAGAGAAACAAGTTCACTTGACAGTGTACTTCAAAAAACTGGCCACAAAGACCCAGCTATCTGCAAGGAAAATACTGCAAGCCCTGGGGTTCATGGCCTCTTGCATTCTACTAATTCCATGTGCAAGACTGCATATGAGGAAACTACAATGGTATCTAAAAAGCCTATGGTGTCAACATTCTCGGGACCTAAAATCAATTATTACCATCATACCTTGTCTAAAGATAGAGTTCCTTTGGTGGGCAAAGGCCTGCCACCAAAACAAGGGACTGCAATTTGCTCTACCCCCTGCTGCCCAAACCCTAACAGACTCATCAGACCATGCAGAGGGGGCTCACTTGGCAGGGTAATGCATTCAGGGCAAATGGAACCTGAGTCAAATGCACCTGCATGTTGATCAAAAAGAAATGTTAGCTATACAAAATGCTCTAAGCCTTCAAGGACCACATTCTTCCAGGACAATTAGTGGTAAAGACTGACAGCATCACTGTTATATGGTACATAAACAAGCGGGAGGGAACCCACTCATACCCTCTCTGCAAACTAGCCATGGCTCTGTGGAACACGGCCTGGAGCTACCAAGTGCATCTACAAGATCAGTTCCTGCCAGGCAAGCTAAATACACTGGCAGACAACCTAAGCAGAAATCTCATTGATCCACAGGAGTGGAAACTGGATCCAAAGATATTTAACATTTTGAGAAACAAATGGGGGAGTCCAGAGATGGACCTGTTTGCCTCCCCTCAGAACTACCAGTTGGGCAAATTCTGCACAAGGACTCCCCTCAGACAAGCTTGGAAAGAGGTTTATCCATGTGAAGCACAGGGCATCCAAAGTGCTACTAAAGATCAAACAGGACAAAGGACAATACTTATTGCACCAGACTGGCCATGCCAACACTGGTACCCCCTTTTGCGCAGTGTCACTTCTGGAACCATGGCACCTGCCTCAGACCCCTGCCCTGCTGTCCCAGCAGGAGGGCCAGATTCTGCACCCATAGCTTCAAACCCTGAGCCTTGCAGCCTGGCTAATTTCATGATCTCTCCATTACCATCCCTCATTAAGCAAGTGATGGATGTCATTCTGGAGACGAGGAGGCCTAGTACTAGAAAATCCTATGCTGGAAAAAAAAGGAAAATATTTTGTTCCTGGAACCAAACACAGGGGATGGACACAACAGAACCCAATTTACTGCACATTTTTCAATACTTAACTGAGTTACTTCACAAGGTTCTTTACTTTACTTTTCTTCCATCAAAATTCATGGCTCTGCCATTTCAGCTCCTTGTAATACAGAGCCAGCCCTCTTCTCTCATCCACTGCTGAAGCAGTTCCTCAGAGGGGCCTAAAACTTCCACCTAGGAGAGCCCCTACTCCAGCCTGGGACCTTAACTTTGTATAAAAAAAACTCACTCTACCTCCCTTTGAGCCAGCTGCAAATGCGGAGTTGAAATTCCTTTCTTGGAAACAGCCTTCCTTCTAGCAATAACGTCAGCAAGAAGGGTGTCTGAATTTACAGGCCCTCATGGCAGTGGAGCCTTTCATCATCTTTCATGCGGACAAGGTGTCCCTCTGGTCCAATCCCTCCTTCATGCCCAAGGTGGTATCCGGAGTGGCCCTTAATCACTCCATTCATTTGCCAACCTTTTCTAATCCACAGAAGGGGAACAAATACTGCACTCCTTCGACGTGCACAGACAACTTCGATTTTAGTTGGACAGGACTAAGACTCTCAGGAACGGCTGCTGGTTGCATTTGCTACAGAGTCAGAGAGGAAGGCCATTTCAAAGCAAACCATTTCTAAGTGGATAGGCCATTGCATTCAGTTCTGCTATAAGCACCATGGGAAACCTACCCCAGAGGGGATAAGACCACATTCAACCAGGGCTGCATCTACCTCTACAGCCTTTCTCGGAG
>NC_056737.1:727004784-727137284 GCF_019279795.1 Protopterus annectens
AGCCCTTGCTCTTTCCTGGCATGAAACCATACTGCTGATCACTAAACATCACGTCCCTTCTTAACCTTGCTTCCACTACTCATTTCCCATAACTTCATGCTATGACTGATCAATTTTATCCCTCTGTAGTTACTACAGCTCTGCACATCACCCTTATTCTTAAAAATCTGTACCAAAACAGTTGTTCTCCATTCCTCAATATATATGTGTATAGCTTCCCATTATGGGGGGCACCCGACATCTGGGGCAAGAAAAACTGATGTAATGGCTTCAGCTGCATGCTTTATACTCCTGACGTCATGGAAGATGAGAGCTACCACGCAGGACCCAACTGCAAGTAGATGACCCAAATGCAATGACTGCAGCAGTGAATACAGTCTAACATCTACATTTATGGAAAGTGTGCGTAACTGTACTTTAGGAGATCTGTCCTAAATTGTCCTTTCTAAACGTCTTTGTAAAAGTTTTGAAATTCAAAATGATCACCTTAGGGTGTCTTGGCATTGCTTCCAGACCTCTGTTTCATGGTGACATCAGATCTTATGGATGCTTATCATATCCCAGGTTCAGAAAAATTTGAAATCTGCTTTGTTTAGTTTACATTCTACTGCACCTTGAGTGTTTTGGGTTGCCTGTTGCAGAACCCTAGACATCCTTGTTTTTCCTTATTTATCCGACTTGATTTTTGCAGATTCTGTATCCAGATGCTTAGATTCCGTGAACAAGGATGCATCCCTCTTTTCCCACCAAGACTTGGAATTGAACCTTCAAAAGTCCTTCCTCACATTCTTCTCAACTAATTATTTTCCCTGGGGTGTTGGATAGAGACAGTAAAAAAATGTCCTCCTTGCCAGAAATTCTGAATTGGGGCATTTTCTTAGATTTCGGTCTTCTAAACATGGCCTCATTGCGCTGGTGATCCTTGGTACCACTAGCCAAATGACATGTGAGAAAAATTCAGTGGTACTTTAAAATTGTTAGTTCCCAGTCCGTACATTCTTTGGGTGTACCGGTACTGGCATTTGTGAAACGAACTGTTGAGATGGACTTTTAAGATTTTGTGTGTGGTGTAGTGTCCATGGAGGTTTAAATGAAAGTCTTATGGGGTTCTCTGGACGCATTAAAGCTCATAAATGTAAAAGAGATATTTGCAGTGATTTGTGCCTAAAATTTCTTCACCACTTGTGGACTCTGGGTCCTTTTTAGCAGCGTCAGTGGTGCAACATCAGTTATGGTGTACTGCAGTACTAAAAATTGAATAAGTGGGGTGCCGTACTCCTGAATGTGCCTTCCTTTGAGATCTGCTTGAGTTGATGGTAACTCAGGTGGATGTTAAAGATCTCGTGGCACATATCAAAAAGAATAGGGGAAGTTCCTGATACCCTGGCAAATTTCCCCTAGTAGTATAAAGACCATCTCCGGTCTCCCTTAAGAGGTTTCTACACTAGTAGGACCAGCCTGATCAACAAAGGATAAATTTCGTTGTTGGTCACAGACAACAGTAGTGTTTTGGTGTTTGAACAAGCATTGCCAGTTAGCAGTAATTCCCTGGGAGCTGGCTTTACAGCATTCTGACTGTTCAGTTCTTTTACATTTCTTGAACAAAACACACTGGTAGGCCTCACTGGTGAAATCTCCATGTAGAGGTCTTCTAGGACTTTATTCAGATGTGTGGAATGCCTTGAGTAATTGTGTTCATCTCCTTTCAAAACAGACAACTGAAAATTCTTTTAAAGATACCCTTGCAGCCATGCTTGGAAGACTGTGTATAATTTCCATGGTCTTCACTGTTCCTGTTTGTATGTCCACCTTGTCCATTGCTTCCCAAGGTACTTCTGAAGAGTCAGAAGTAGGTAGAATTAACCAGGATCATTATAGTAACCTCCTTTTGGCCCAAGCCAAGTTGGCTCTGCCTTTCAACAGAATTGGTCAAGGGCAATTACCAGAAACTTTCTCACAGATGGGATCACCTCATCACTAAGGGCTTTTCATCCAGAAAAAAGGAGGTCATTGTCCCACTGTACTCGTCCCTCATTAGACCCATTATGGAATATAATGCCCCGTTTGGTATGTACCTCAAGACATCTGCAACAGCTTGAAAAGCCACAGAAATACCTCGCTAAAAGAATCACAGGCCTAAAGCAGATGCCATATGCTGATCATCTAAAAAAAAAAAAAAAACTCCAGCTATACTTTGTGGCATATTGTCTACTCGGAGGCGATCTCTGCTTAACATACAAGGCCATGTCAAACCCTGAGCTGTTGGACATGCTCCACTTAGAGATCCCAATCCCTCAAGAGCCACACGCTGTAGGGATCTAAACCTTATCACAATGAACAAAACATGCTGGAGGGGATAGATTCCTGACCCAGAGATTCCCCATACTCTGGAATAGACTGCCCATACATGTCAAGCAGAGTGCCGCATTGGCCCTCTTCAAAAGGAACCTTGATGATTGGATGGGAGATGGGAAATTCACCCCGGGGATCATGTCAGTTGCCCTGCTAGACAGGGGCCCAGAGAAGTAAATATTGTGGTAAGAAATATCCATGGAATTGTTATGGCTAGGCTTGCGTAGGCCTTCGGGTCATAGGTTGGTACTAGGCTATCGGCCCTATCTGCTAGTACATCATTATGGGTGTATGGTACATCCCACCTTTGAGCAATTGCAGCTGTCCGCCTAGATAATTTTCTGATACTTTTAAGCACTTGTTCCATGAGGATGTGCAGAAGGTTTTTAAGGAGTCTAGAAAACCTGCAAATAGAAAGTCTTTAATGTTTACAAGTGGAAGAAATTTTCTAATTGGAGTCTAGCCAATTGCAAAGGTCCCAAAAGGGTTTCAACCCCTCTAGTTTTGAAATGTTTGTCAGTTACTTTGAAAGAAGCATATGACATAATGTTTCCAAGTGCATCTTGTGGGCATCCCAGCTTTTCTGCTCATGGATGTTCCACCTCTTTGTGGTCACAGTTTGAAGGGAGTGTTGCAAGTGAGACCCCTACCAAAAGCAAATTTCTGACATCTCAACTGCGTTGTTGATAAGAATTGTCCTTTATTTCCTATTGAAACTGCCAGTAAAGATAATTTACAGTTTACTTGGAAGAAAGAAAGGGACTGTTTCTCATTACTTTGAACATCTGCAGGATGCATCTCTGAGCTGCAAGGTTTCATGGTGGACCAACCCTATTTGATTTTTCACGAGGACAGAGTTGTGTTGCGCACTAGTCCATCTTTCATACCTAAAGTTGTTTCTGATTTTTCCTTGAATCAAATAATCAAGCTTTCAGTGTTCTGTCCTGATCCAAAAAACAAGGAAGAAAAGATTCAACATACTATGGATGTACTCAAACAGCTCAGGTACTACCTTAACAAAGCCCTTTAGTCTCTCTCTCTCTCTCTCTCTCTCTCTCTCTCTCTCTCTCTCTTTCTCTCTCTCTCTCTCTCTCTCTCTCTCTTTCTCTCTCTCTCTCTCTCTCTCTCTCTCTCTTTCTCTCTCTCTCTCTCTCTCTCTCTCTCTCTTTCTCTCTTTCTCTCTCTCTCTCTCTCTCTCTCTCTCTCTCTTTCTCTCTCTCTTTCTCTCTCTCTCTCTCTCTCTCTCTCTCTCTCTCTCTCTCTCTCTCTCTCTCTCTCTCTCTCTCTTTCTCTCTCTCTCTCTTTCTCTCTTTCTCTCTCTCTCTCTCTTTCTCTCTCTCTCTTTCTCTCTTTCTCTCTCTCTCTCTCTTTCTCTCTCTCTCTCTCTCTTTCTCTCTTTCTCTCTCTCTCTCTCTCTCTCTCTTCTCTCTCTCTCTCTCTTTCTCTCTTTCTCTCTCTCTCTCTTTCTCTCTCTCTCTCTCTCTCTCTCTCTCTCTCTCTTTCTCTCTTTCTCTCTCTCTCTCTCTTTCTCTCTCTCTCTCTCAGGTGGGGCCCTAAAAAATTTCAGTTAGTCTGTAGGCAAACTGTTGTACGATGATTGTCCTCTGCTGCTGTTTGCTGTTACTTGCACATTGTAAATCTCTTCCAGGCAAGGTTAAAGCTCGCTCAATTAGGACCTTATTCTGTCTAGTGGTGTATAGGAAAGGGGTTGACTCAGTGTTCTTGAAGCAGCAACCTAGTCCTCTGTTCATACATTCACAAAGCAGTGCAGACCGGATTCCTTTTCAAGGTCCAGAGCAGGCTTTGCTTGAACCATTCTTCCAGTGCACATGTTCAAATTCCTCACCGTGGCAGCACCCACCTGCTATATCCCAGATTGTGCATAGCGGAGGTGGTTTTCATCCCTTCCAATTTGTTTTTTTTTTTTTTTTGTTGGATTTGTCTTTTCTTTTTCTAATGGTATTGTGATTGGCTCTGAAGTTACTCTTGTTAGATGATTCTGACTTCAGGTACATACTTCTCCTTTGTGAAAGCGAAAAGCCTGAACACTTGCTCCCTTAGAGAGCTAAAGGCTCTCCTGTCAGGATGTACTTTATCAGCTGTCATAGGAATAGAATCTGATCTTTTGAAACCTGCCCAGTACTGGGTTACCATGGCAGATAACCCAAAATGCTACTGAAGTAGTGAAGAATTCCATCTACCGTTACAGTAAGTAGGGCTTTGGTAACTGTACTAGATAAAACTAATAAAGCAAGTTTAAGAAATTCATGGTGGCAGACAGTGTCAAAAACATTGGATAGATCTAAGAAAATGATGGAAACAAAATTACTCCAGGTTAACTGTTTCAGTGAAACTCTGTAGAGTTACAATGATTGGATCTAAAACCATGTCTGGGACAAAAAGGGATTACCAGTGTTGTATTTTAAAAGTTGTGAATGTATGCATTTGGCTTAATATTTTAGATTGCGTCTGTAGTTGAGGTCAGTGGAAGGGTCACCCTTATGTAATGAAGCTTTTTTTTTTTTTTTTTTTTTTTTAAGTTCTAGCACATAGTTTTCCTTGATGGATCACTTAATCAGTGTAGAAACATGGTATGCTAGTACATCAGCGCTGCTATTCATGTACTCACAGGGTAGCTGATCAGGAGCATTAGTTTGCATAAATACTTTTTTAATCACTTAAGTAGGTAAAGGCTGGAGTGAGAATGGTGCACTATTTGTTAGTGCTAAAGCTTAGCATTTGGGAGTGTCATTTTGGAGTACACTATTGTGTAAAATGCTGGCTTAACTGAGTCACTACAGTTTTGCTTTTTTGTGATGTGGAGGGTGGGTTGTGTGGTTTTTTACTTGGATTTAGAATATTATTTACTGAAGACCAAAATAGTTTATGGTTTGACTTGTATGTTTCTTTATATTTTTGTATAGTAGTTTTCTGTCTTTTTAATGAGGTTTTTGACTTTGTTAGTAACATCTGAATTGTTGGTTAGCTGCTGTTTTATTGTACATCTGTTATTTCCACGCCTTGTCCCTAGTTTTCATTGGTTTAGTAATTTTAGTTGATAGTGAAGGTGCATCCCTCTCTCTCACTTTATTATTCTTAAAGGAGCAAGATTTTTTAGGCTAGATAAGAAGAAAGACCGCTGTAGATCAATGTGTGTATGTATACCTTTTAAGAAGCTATCAAAATCTTGCACAAGTGTTTAAATACTGAGTACGTGCAGGCCTGACTGCCATTTTGTAGTAAGCTGTTGAGATGTAAGCATGTCTGTCTGTAAGGTCAATCTGTTTATATTTTATGATGCTGCTATCCATCCTGATGGTTTTTATATGTAATAAAGCATCTAAATGAACTACCCCACATGTTCATTTATGTTAGAGGAGCAAGCGACATGGTGTCAGAAAAGGCATATCTAAATGGGCATGGTGTCATGGCATAACGACTTGTTGCCAGAAAGAGCTCCAGTTTATTCAGCTGGAGTCCGAGAGGCACCTTTGTTGGTATTGGAGGAATATAGAGGAGTGGACCATCCCTGCTGCATGTATAATTCGCAAAACAGGTCAGAAAGTAATTTCAGATGTTAAAACTTGCTCAAGTAATTTCTTATTCGCAATATTTGGGGTTGGGAGGGTGGCCTAATGGTTAAGGTGTTTGCCTTACAAACACAAGGTATAGGGTTTGAATCTCACAGGGGATAATTGGCTAGGCTTAAATGTCCCGCAAAGGCAGTTAGCCTAGTACTAATCTATGAACCTGTGAACCTATATGAAACTAGGCATACAGAGCACGCTAAACGATATTTAGATACAGATGTGTCAGATATCGATCAAATTACTACGGAAAATGTCCAAATTGCATAAAACTAATAAAAATAAGAGGGAATGATCGCATTTTCGTCAAGCACGTATTTTTCATATTAAAGATAGCCGAGATATCAAAAGTGTTTGTGTTTGCATGTTTGTGCAATATTTAGAGTAAAGCTATTTCGCAAGATACAGCCATTTCAGAGCATATTTCGCAAAGTACAGTATTTCGAAGAGTTTATTGTGCATTTGAATGTTATTACGAGCTCGCACAGCTTGTTTCTACACAATTACAAGGGCCATGTTTTCAGTGTGTTTGTACATACTTTGTTGGCATGGCAGATGAATTTCGAAAACCCAGTGCATTTGTGTTCGACAATAATATTGCAGAGAACTGGAGAGCTTGAGCAAGAGTACAACATTTTCATGCAGCTGATTTTTCTGATAAAGGTGACCATACAGAGGCATTTATTCTGCTTAATTTAGCCATTGAAAGGGAGTGTTTATTTGTGTATGCACCTGCTGTCTTTGCAGGAAAGAGGGAAAACAGTCATATTGTTGTACTGGCTGAGTCAGGGGAGGACCGTGAGTGCTTAAAATGTAAATTTAGAAAAATGTGCAACCCCCAGACAAACATTACAATGGAAAGGCACTTGTTTTGCACAAGGGTTAAAAGCCTGGTGAAACCATTGCAGAGGCTCTCAATAATAGTCTGCTCAAGCAACGGAGACCTCCAAAGCAGAAATGCAAGCAACCTCCACCCCCCCCAACACAGCCCAAATGACACACAGCCCGCAGACTTGGTGTGCCACTCAACCATAGCCAGTAAGGCAAAACAACGTACCCAACACACTAGTCTTAGGTGACTCCATAGTCAGGCACACTGATGTCCCACTTACCAGGCTAAACAAAGAGGAGGTTGCTGTCAGCTGCCTGTCGGGTGCCAGGATCCACCACATAACCCATGCACTCTGGCCACTCTGCAACAAGTACAAATATGACTCTGTCATTGTCCATGTTGGTGTGAACGACCTGAGAAGTACCTCCCTGGACTACATGAAAAGAGACATGGAAGAGCTCTCTGATCTTGTAGCCCAGGCAGGTATGACCCTAACCATGAGTAGCATTCTGCCATCACCCAGAATGATGCCGCAGTACAGGGACAAAATGATGGACTTAAACAATTGGCTAAGCTTCTGGTGCCATTCTAAAGGGATCCAGTATCTGTCTGCCTGGGATGACATTGTCAACAGACCACAATGCTTTGCCAGAGATGGCCTGTACCTGTCACTCCTGGGATTCCAGATACTGGCTAAGGTTCCTTGCCGCCCCTATAGTGCCTTTTTTATGCAAGGTTCAAATGACAAATTCAACACCGTAACAGGAACAGGCAAGCAAAAACTAAGGGTGATGCTACTCAATGCTAGAAGTCTAAATCTTAAAATGGAGAACATAGATATCTGTGCAGTGACTGAGACATGGTTCAAGGATCCAGAGAGCATCCCTGCACTACCAGGCTATAACTCGTACCACACTTTTCGGCCATGTAACCTGGACCGGAACACCAAAGGCAGAGGTGTGTCCATATTCATTAAGGATATCCACACCTCCAGGCTAGTTGCTCAGCATAATGCAGCTGAGGTTATGCAAGAGCAACTAACTCTGGGCAAAACTGCAATCCAAATTGTAGCTTGCTACAGATCACACACACCATGCCCCAGGATTTCCACTCCTCTTTTTTTCTTGATGTACTGGAAAATATTAGGGTTCAACCAAACACCCTAATAATGGACAATTTCAACTACCCCACCATTAACTGGGAAAACTACTCGTGTACCAACTTCTTCGCTCAACGCTTTCTGGAATCCATAAACTTCAATGCCCTGGAATCCATAAACTTCAATGCCCTGGATCAACTTATCCAGACCCCCACCACAGGCAACAATATCATAGATCTAGTCATTACCAACATGAGTGACCGGTGTTCCACACCTGAAGTCCACGCCTCATTGGTCCGATCCGACCATAAGTAGATATCCACATCCTGCCCCCACCCCCCCATTAAGGAAACCATGGTAAAAAATTTCTTTAAAGCCAACTTTATGCTTAAGACAGAAGTGGTGAACTTCATGACACCCATGCAGATGGACAATACAGTTACGACTACTGAATCCTACATAATTGCACTTTATAAGCAGTTACATGAGTGCATGGATCGTGCTATCCCAAACCGAACCAAGACTCTATCTTCCAAAAAAAGGAAGCCAATCTGGTGGTCCCCTCCCATAAACAAACTGTACAACAGAGGGAAGAAACTGTTGCAAAAGAGTAAAAACTGTTGCAAAAGAGTAAAATCCCACGACTGGAGGAGCTCCCTGGCCAACCTCAGTAAGAACCTGCGATCCCTGATCAAATTCTCCAAAGCTAGTTACGAAAACAAAATCGCCACTGATTCTAAAGACAAACCATTCTATAGCTATGTCAAGAATCTCAATGGCAACACTCGGATCTGCTCTGAGTTACAGCACAATGGCACTAATTATACAGACCCAACTGATATTGCCAACATCCTGGCCGATAGGTTAAATGCTAACTTGACCCCCCTCACCCCCTAAAGAGGCCATCTCTATACCGGAAGAATGCAAAGTTCCTGTAATCACGGCTGCACAGGTAAAAACCACACACTCCAAAGCCAAGAACACAGCATCCATGGGACCAGACAACATCTCGGGCTGCGTTCTACACAAACTACAGAACGAACTGGCACCCCACCTAAGTACCATGTTCAGTCATAGCCTCACCTCAGGCTTTGTGCCTGCTGAATGGCGCACAGCAATGGTTATCCCACTCCACAAAGGGGGAGCCACCACGGACCCCGGGAACTACCGCCCCTTTAGCCTGATGAGCCTGGTCTGCAAGGCCATGGAACGTGTCATCATGGAACTTATAAACAAAGACATTGGTGATCTACCTTTTACAAACCTGAACTGGGTGGGGTCCAGAGTTTGGAGATTGTCTCCTAAACCTGATAGACTTCTTTGAAGCAGTCACCAAAGCCGTAGACATGGGTAAGGTGGTTCACGCAGCCTGTCTAGATCTTGCCAAGGCTTTCGACACCATCCCCCACTCTGGAATTATAGATAAACTCACTAAACTTGGTATAAATCCCTATGTCACCAAGATGAACAGTATTCAAAATGAAACGCTGTACAACAATGGCCAATGAAGTAAAGATGTTCATCGTGTTTCACTGTTGCATTCATGACTGTAGGGTTCTCCCCTGCCGGCAGGCAGTACTCTGTCGGCCAGAATCCCAAAGTCTGGGTCCGGCGTCAGCTGTTCAACCATGCTCCCTGACGTCAGAGCGCCAGGAGTACAAAGCTGACAGCCGACGCCATCTTCTCCAGTCTTTCTTGCCGTGTGGTGATAGCAGTTCGCAAGTGCCGGTCGGCTGACTCCTGACTATTTTTTCTGAAACTTCACTCCGAAGACTTTCTTCTCCACTCAAAGCTAAGTACCCCATTGGGGAAACTTTTTTTCTTGCTCCAGTCCGATGTCAGAAAAAGTTAATAATTGTATTTCATGTGGGAAGCAAATACCTCATAAGGATTTTCATTCTTACTGTATTCCTTGCTTAGGCCCTGACCACGACGTAGCTAGTTTTCGGTTTTGTGCTAGATTCAATCAACGTACAATTAAACGAAGGTACGATTTTGCTTTTCATTACTTCGGTAGGCGCTTTAACTACAAAATGGCGTCTGATACGGTTCCGGCTACCGGAGTTCACAAACGTCGCAAGGATGAAGACAGGCCTCCGAGGTCCAAATCTGATAGCACACAAGCGGAGCCAGCTTCAGGTTCGGCCGTCGTCAGTGAGGTGCTTTTGCAGCCTCTGTCATCGGCCATTTCAGAGCCGATGGCTGAAACGGACTCTCATGAGGAGCCAACCAGGCCTTTAAATATTTGTATTGCAGGACCTACGGACAATGCTCCTTTGGATGGGTCCGGAGCCACTGTGCAGGTACCAGCCTCCGAAGGGGTTTTCAGGCCTACTCAGCTTCTAATAAAGGCAAAGCCAAAGACAAAAGCAAAGACTCCTTCTAAATCAGACTGTAACACATGCCTCTTCTGAACTGGCTCCCAAGTCACAGAAACAGTTACTCAAGACGGTGGAGGATTTACTTACTATGATTAGGGGTTCACATCCCCCTCCAGATAAAAGGCCAAGGCAGGATGTTTATTATGATTCCTCTGATCAGGCTTCTGTTTCTTCAGTTTCTTCTTCTGACCAGGAATATTCTTTCCCTCCTTATGAGGATTCTGATGCTGAGGAATCCATTCCTTCAGCTTCTCCCCCTGAGGACTTCTCTTTTGGGGAAACTTTGCATGAAATGAGGGAACATTTCCACTGGGAAGGACAGGAGTATTCGGAATCTAAGAAAAGACTAAGGGATTTTCTTCTCCCCCAACATAGACCCCTGGCTATTCCTCCTGTTTTGGATATTGTGGATGATGCTTTTTCGGAGGCTAACTTAAACCCTGACTCTCTTCCTCCTGCTCCTGTTAAGCCTGATAGATATTACAGGGTTCCTGATTCCGACCAGTTTTTATACAAGAACCCTTCTGCTGACCCTGAAACCATTTCCCAGGGTCCTAAGGGAGTTAAGGCTGCTTCTGCCAAAAAACCCATTCCCACTGAAAAGGATTCTAGATCTTTAGAAAGATGGGGCAAAAAAGTGTACACTTCTGCTACTTTGTCCATTAGGGCTTTTTCATATGCTGAAATACCAGCAATTTCTCTTGTCTGTTTTAAAACAAAAGCTTACTTCCATTTCTGCCTGTGCAGATAAGGAATTACATGACTTATTGCATGCCACTAAACAAGTTGGGAAGCATGGTTTACACCGTGGATTTGATGCCTTGGAGGCTTCTTGTAGGGCTGCTGCCTCCGGCACAGTCATTAGAAGGCATGCATGGCTAAAGGAACAAAATTTGCCAGAACAAGTAAAAGCTAAATTATTGGATGCTCCTGTTCAGCATAATGTTTTATTTGGATCAAAGGCTGAAGAGGTGATTAAAAAGATGGAGGATAAGGTGAAATCCATGCAAACAGTTAAAGATTTCTTACAAGTACAGCCACCAAGATTTAGCAGGAATTGGCCTTCTAAAAATTGGTCCTTTCCCACTTCAGACAGGCCTCAGAGGGATAGATATAGACACTCCAGAGGAAGGCCTCAAACGCAAGCTTCTTATAGACCAAGACAGTGGACTGCTTCCACCCCTAGGGGAGGAGAGGATAGGTCACAAACTCATAGGAAACAAACTCAATGACTCCCTCTGTTGGGCTGCAGGAACTTCTTGCCTGGAAGCCCCTCTTGGAGGAAAACTCTCTTTTTTTATCAAAATTGGACTTTTATATAACCCAAGACAAGTGGGTTCTGGATGTGGTTTTAAGAGGTTACAAATTCCATTTTCATACCCTGCCCAAGGCCAAGCAGATGGCCCGACCTTCCAAAACATCAATGGACAGGTGGAAACTCTTTTGGCTATGAAAGCCATAGAACTTGTTCCACTTTCAGAGATGGGACAAGGTTTTTACTCAAGGCTGTTTCTAGTCCCCAGGAAGCAAAACTCATGGAGACCCATTCTGGATCTGTCGGTCTTTAACACCTTTCTAGAGATTCCAAAATTCAAGATGCTTACTCTACAGCAGCTACTTCCAATGCTATCCAAAGATGCGTGGATGGTAACTTTGGATTTAAAGGGGGCATATTTACACATTCCGATCAGGCAGGAACGCAGAAAATACCTTGGGTTCAAGGCCGGATCGAGGCACTTCCAATTCTCTGCGCTGCCGTTTGGATTGTCTGCTGTGCCCAGGGTCTTCACCAAATGCCTGGCTCCAGTAGTAGCTTACTGCAGACTCAAGGGAATTCAAATTTACCCTTATATGGACGATTGTCTAATTCAGGCAGACCGCAAGGATGTCTTACTCCAGCATCTAGAGTTTGTACAGAACCACCTCAAGTTCCTGGGATTCTCTGTAAACATAGTCAAATTTGACACCCTCACAGCAGATAACTTTTCTGGGTGCTCTTCTAAACACCACAACCCAGATGGCATTTCTGACATCCGAAAAATAATTACAACTGGCTTCAATTTTCAAAACCTTGGCAACTTTAACTCTATCTGCAAGGAGATTCCTGCAGGCTTTGGGTTACATGGCCTCCTGCATCCTTCTCGTACCATATGCAAGACTACACATGAGGAAAATAGTGGTACCTAAAAAGTGTATGGTCTCAGCATTGCCACAGTTGAGACGTGCTGATCTCAGTCCTGCCTTGCCTTCAAAAGGAATTTCTTTGGTGGTCCAGGGCATGTACTCTAAACAAAGGGAAACCCTTCTGTCTGCCTCCGGCCACTCAGATTCTAACCACGGGCGCCTCGGATTATGCTTGGGGAGCCCATTTTCAGGGCAACTGTCTGCAGGGCCTTTGGACAAAGGATCAGAAGCACCTGCATATCAATTTTAAGGAAATGTTAGCCATTCAGAAAGCTCTAATGGCCTTCAGGAATCTTCTACAACCAGGACAACTACTAATACGGACAGACAACACCACAGGACAACTACTAATATGGACAGACAACACCACAGTTATGTGGTACATAAGCAAGGGGGATCTCATTCCTACCCCCTTTGCAGACTAGCCATGGATCTATGGAACACAGCTCTAGCTTGCAATCTGGACCTTCAAGCTCAGTTTCTACCAGGGAAGCAAAACTTCCTGGCAGACAGTCTGAGCAGAAACCTTTCGGATCCACACGAGTAGATGCTGGACACCAAAATATTCAGGATGATAACAGCAGTCTGGGGATGTCCTCACATAGACCTCTTTGCATCCCATCTCAATCAACTACAGAATTTTTGCACCAGGACTTTCCACAAAGAAGCTTGGAAAGTGGATGCCCTATCATTCAGTTGGAGGAACCTCTCTGGATGTGCCTTTCCGCCTCTTCCTCTTCTTCCACGGGTATTTTTAAAGATAAAACAGGACAAGCCCAAGATGATTATCTTGCTGGCCCCAAATTGGCCTCTACAGTTTTGGTACCCAACTCTAAAAAAACCTATGTCTGGAGCCCCCTTGGGTTTTACCTCAGTCTCCGAACCTTCTGTCCCAACATCAGGGTCAGGTTCTACACTCTCATGTCAGAACTCTCAGCCTGGCGGCCTGGTTAATCCAGGGCCTTTGATTTCTTCTTTCCTACCCAAGCAGGTTATGGATGTCATTTTAGAAGCCAGACGTCCTAGCACTAGAAAATCTTATGCAGGAAAGATTTTGTTCCTGGATGCAGGCCCGGGATTCTGATCCTTTTCTTCCGAACATTCCTTCAATTTTACTTTACTTGACAGATCTCTTGCATAAGGGTCTCTTTCTCTTCCATTAAGATGCATGCCTCTGCTATACTTGACAGATCTCTTGCATAAGGGTCTCTTTCTCTTCCATTAAGATGCATGCCTCTGCTATTTCTGCTCATTATAATACAGATCCTCCAATCTTTTCCCATCAGCTCATGAGACAGTTTCTCAGAGGAGCTAAGAATTTAAGACCACCTAGATCTCCTCCCATTCCTGCTTGGGATCTCAACTATGTTTTGGAAAAACTAACCTTGCCTCCTTTTGAGCTTGCTGCCTCTTCTGACCTCAAATTTTTATCTTGGAAGACAGCTATCCTGTTGGCCCTAACCTCTGCCAGGAGAGTTTCAGAGTTACAAGCTCTTATGGCTGTGGAACCTTATATTATTTTTCATCAGGACAGGGTGTCTTTGAGGACTAATCCTACCTTCATGCCTAAGGTGGTTTCCAAAGTGGCTTTAAATCAAACTATCCACTTGCCAACTTTTTTCCCCACTCCTCAAAATAAAGGGGAAAGGATCTTGCATTCCTTGGATGTACACAGACTACTACGTTTTTATCTGGACAGAACCAAGGACATCAGAAAATCAGAACAATTGTTTTTCTTATGCTTCAAGTTCCCAAGGTAAAGCCATTTCAAAACTGACCATTTCTAAATGGATTGCTCATGGAATCTGATTTTGTTATTCACACCATGGATAGCAAATCCCAGGGAGTATACGGACTCATTCCACAAGAGCTGCTGCCACTTCTGCGGCCTTCCTCAGGGGAGTTCCAACCAAAGACCTTTTGGAAGCTGCAACTTGGAGTTCAGTGCATACTTTTTCTAAGCACTACAATCTACCTCTCTACTTTAAGTCTAGGGCAGGCTTTGCCTCTGCAATCTTGCAGGGCCTTTTAGCTGCCCCTTCTTCATGACCACCTCCCTTTCTTTCAGCTTTGGGATTCTACCCTACAGTCATGACTGCAACAGTGAAACATGATGAACATAGTACAGTTGTGTACACCTACCATAAATGTAGATTAGTGTCTTCACTGTTGCAGTCTGGGTTTCCCTCCCTCCTGTCCCCTCTTATTTTTACTTGTGTGGTTCCTTTTTTCACCATTCTTCTGAGGTGTATTTGCAAAGGATATGGGACCTTTCTCATTTTTGGACTCCTGACATCTGGGGCATGAAAAACTGGAGAAGATGGTGTCTGCTGTCAGCTTTGTACTCCTGGCGCTCTGCCGTCAGGGAGCATGGTTGAACAGCCAACGCCGGACCCAGACTTTGGGATTCTGGCCGACCGAGGACTGCCTGCCGGCAGGGGAGAACCCTACAGTCATGACTGCAACAGTGAAGACACTCGCATCTACATTTATGGTAGGTGTACACAACTGTACTTTCTCTTGGAGAATAGGTAGTGTGGTTAAATGATATAAAACTTAAAAGTGCAACATATATAGCAAAAAACTTGAATAAATTTCCAGTACTTAAATTAAATGCACTTACAAGATATTCACGCTGTGAATGCAGTTATACCATAGCAAAATGATGGCTCCAAAGTTTCCAGTCTTATGATGGCTTCAAAGTATCCAATCTTTTTGGTCTTGTATACAAAGTATCCACACTGAAGATGTAGTAGCTGCTATGTGACTGAACTGTGATAATAGCTTAACCAGTCTAACAGATCAAATAAAAGCTTCTAGCTTTAATGGCAGTTAAAATCCTTGTTTGTAGGAAAAGTTAAAATCTTCATGTCAAGTTAAAATCTTGATGTAGAATAAAACAGTCCCTATGTATTCCAAACGATAAGTGCTTTCGGTATCTTCAGATCGCAGAGAATGGGACTGGAAGTTCCTTTTTATAGTGCTTGCTTCCTTTACTGTTGAGACAATCAGCTGTTTAAACGCACCAATCATCTTTCCTCTCAGCTGGGGGTGTTCCATTTCCTATACCTTTTGCTTTTGAGGGGTGTGACCAGTCATTAAGCCAGACACACCTCCATGTTAGCTGATAGTTGGTCTTCTAGCTTTTAGTATAGGTTTCAGTGGAATGATGTTATTCAAGCCTGGCTCAATATCAGCACGGAGGTTCACAATCCACTTCCTCTCCCTGCATTTAGTAATATTTTCAATGTCTCCTTTCCTTATTCCACTATGTACATTATCTATCACCTTATAAGTGAAAGAATGACCGACATTTCTTTCAGCATGCATTGCTAAAGCATTATGTGGATCTTTATTGGTAATGTCTCTGTCTCAAAATGCGATTTTTAAACATCTGATTAATTTTTCCTACGTAGAATGCAGGGCATAGTTTACAGGTAGCCATGTACATTACAGGTAGCCCATGTACACCACATTGGGGGTTATACAAGTGGCTTTGACATTAAAGGTGTATTTAGTCTTTGTCCTTGGATGTTCAAATTCGTTATTACAGTCAATCAGTAGGCATGCTGTGCAGTGGCCACACTTGAACGTTCCTTTATGTCCAACGATTTTGTTTGCTAAACCCATCCTTTGTGCAAAGTAACCTCTCTAAATTTTTCTTATTCTTGTAGCCAAAGCATGGTGTTTCACCTACAATGTCTTTTAGCTTGGCATCCTGGGTGAGGATTGGCCAAAACTGCCTTATGGATTTAACATGTGTGTTGTGTGTTGTCTGTGCTGTAAGTCATCACTCTGGTGGATGTTAATCGTGCATACAGCTGCAGTCATAACAGATGGGTTCTCCTGCCATCAGGCAGGTCCTCGGTCGGCCGAATTCCAAAGTCTAGGTCCGGCGTCTGTTGTCGTCGCTTTCTTTCCTGACGTCAGTGCGACAGGGGTATAAAAGACACAGCCGACGCCATTTTCTTCGGTCTTTTTTGCCGCGCGGTACCCGAAGCAGTTTGCAAGTGCCGGTCGGCCAGCTCCTGAAATTACGAAAATTTGGAAACCGAAGTCTTCTTTAAAGCTAAGTACCCCATTGGGGAAACTTTTCTTGCCTCTGACCGATGTCAGACAAAGTTAACAATTGTATTTCTTGTGGGAAGCAAATACCGCATAAGGATTTCCATTCCCTCTGTATACCTTGTTTAGGCCCAGACCACGACGTCTTGGGCTGTCGCTTTTGTGCTACTTTCAATAAACGCACTAAGCGTCGGGCGGAGTTCGCCCAGCACTTTTTTGATAAAGCTTTTAATTATAAAATGTCGTCTGAGACTGACTACTTCCTTGTCCAAAAAACGCAAGGACAAAGACTGACACGCGAGGTCTGCGATCTCCACCGACCACGCCAAAACCGGCTACACGTGGTCCGGTTCTCAACGAGGCGCCTACGCAGCCCCTGACTACCGATGACACTTCTCTGGCAGTGTCTTCTGTAACCGAGACCGCAGGTTCCTCGGCCCATACCCCGACTACAGCTACCGAAGCCACTGAGTGTTGAGCCTCTTAATGTGGACAGGTCCACTTCTACCCATGGTGTCTTCAGACCTTCTTCCTTTTCCATAAAGGCCTTTACCAAGTCTAAATCAGCCATGCATCCCAAGAGGCCTGTTTCACAGGGCCCATCTCCAGGCCCCATGCCTAAAAAGCAGATGCTCAAAATGTCTGAGGATTTAATTACTCTTATCAGGGCTTCCCAATCCCCTCCGGACAAGAGACCCAGAGTGGAGGAAGATTCTCCCTCTTCTGACCAGGGCTCCATTATTACAGAATATTCTGATGAGGAACACTCATACTCCCCTTTTGAAGATTCTGATGCAGAGCAGTCCATTCCTTCTGTATCCCCCCCAGAGGATTTTTCTTTCGGGGAAACCTTGCATACCTTGAGGAAACACTTCCATTGGGAAGACCAAGATTTTTCAGATTCCAAGAAAAGGCTTAGGGAATTTCTTTTGCTACCTCAGCACAGACCTCTGGCGATACCTCCTGTCTTGGACATACTTGATGATGTTTACTCGGAGGCTTGCCTTAATCCGGATTCCCTACCTCCTGCCCCAGTCAAGCCTGATGGGTACTACAGAGTTCCTAACTCACACCAATTTCTTTACAAAAGCCATAATGCTGACCCTGAAACCATTTCTCAAGGCCCCAAGGGAATGAAGGCCTCTACTGCTAAGAATCCATTACCTTCCGAGAGAGTCTAGATCCTTAGAAAGGTGGGGAAAAAGGTATATACCTCGGCCACCCTAGCCATGAGGGCCTTAAATTGTCAGTTCCATATGCTTAAATATCAGCAGTTTGTTATCACAATTAAGGAATAAAATGTCACAACCTGAACAACCAGATTTGAAGGAGTTGTAGGATATGATGCATAGTGCAGAACAAGTGGGTAAACGCACCTTACAATGTGGCTATGATGCTCTAGAGGCCTCAAGTAGAGCTGCTGTTACAGGATCAGTCATTCGTAGACATGCCTGGCTTAGGGAACAAACCTTGCCTGATCATGTTAAAGCTAAACTACTAGATGCTCCTTTACAAAAGGATGTATTATTTGGTACTAATGCTGAGGAGATGCTACGGAAAATGGAAGAAAAAGCCAAATCTATGCAAACTGTCAAAGCTTTTCTACAGGTACAACCACCACATTTTAGCAGAAATTGGCCTTCAAAAAACTGGTCCTTTCCAGCCACGGACAAGCCCCAAAGAGGTAGATACAGGCGCACAAGGGGCAGAGGACAATCTCAAGGATCATATAGAGGCAGACTATGGCAATCTCCAGCACCAAGAGGTGGCGAAGACAGTGCACAACAATACAGGAAACTGACCCAATGACTTTCCCCTTTGCATGCCAAGCAAGGCTGAGGTGGCAGCACCCTTGGGAGGAAAGCTGGCATTATTTTCAAAAAATTGGCATATTGTCACAAAAGACAAATGGATCCTGGACATTATAAACAGAGGCTACAGATTTCATTTTCACACTCTTCCA
Organism: Protopterus annectens; assembly: GCF_019279795.1. Classification (NCBI taxonomy): domain Eukaryota; kingdom Metazoa; phylum Chordata; order Ceratodontiformes; family Protopteridae; genus Protopterus; species Protopterus annectens. Next base: position 727,023,248 of record NC_056737.1, read on the forward strand.
CAAATGAGGCATGCCGAACCTGCCACACAATCAAAGGGCAGAGGCTCAAATACAAATTTCAAAGCTCATGGACATGAAAGCTATTCAAGAGGTACCTACTCACGAACAAGGTCACGGTTTTTATTCCAGACTCTTCCTGGTACCAAGGAAGGGAACCGATTGGAGACCCATTTTGGACTTATCCATCCTAAACACATTTCTACTTGTACCAAAATTCAAGATGCTCCCCTTACAGCAGCTTCTTCCCATGCTGGGCAAGGAGTGAGGCATACCTGCATGTCCCAATCAGACAAAGCTGCAGAAGATGCCTCATATTTCTTGCAGGTTCAATCCACTCTCGATTCTCTGCATTGCCCTTTGGCTCATCTACTGCGCCCAGAATATTCACGAAATGCCTGGCATCCGTAATTGCCTACTGCAGACTTCAAGGGATACAAATTTACCCTTATTTGGACGATTGCCTGATCCAAGCGGACAGCAAACACATACTTCTGGAACATCTGGCTTATGTAACACGGTTATTGAATTCTCTGGGATACACAGTCAACAAAGAGAATAACTCAGTACTTCAAGATGCTAGCAAATTGTACCAGGCTAACTGCAAGGAAAATCCTGCAGGCTCTGGGCTTCATGGCATCTTGCATTCTTCTAATCCCATGTGCAAAATTGCATATGAGGAAACTTCAATGGTACCTAAAAAACCTATGGTCTCAACACAGCCACAGTTTGGAAACAATAATACCACTAATTCCATGTTTGCAAAAAAAATTTCTATGGTGGGCCCAAGCATGCCAAACAAACACAGGTCTACCATTCTGCAAGCCTCAAGCAAATCAAGTCATCACAACAGACTCCTCAGACTACGCCTGGGGGGCACACATGACAGACAGGTGCATTCAGGGCAAATGGTCACAAAAGGAAAAGCACCATCACATCAATCAAAAGGAAATGCTAGCAGTGATAAATGCAATTACAGCTTTCAAGGACCTCCTGCATCCAGGGCAATTATTGATAGAACAGAAAACACCACAGTAATGTGGTACATAAACAAACAAGGAGGAACACATTCATACCCCCTGTGCAGGCTGGCCATGTCACTTTGGAACATGGCTCTGGAATGGCAAATCGAGCTTCAAGCACAGTACCTGCCAGGTTTGGAAAACACGCTGGCAGACCATCTAAGCAGAAATATGACAGACCCGCACAAATGGAAGTTGCATCCTCAAGTGTTGACAAAGATAATCCAAGCGTGGGGAAGGCCAGACATAGATCTCTTTGCCTCCCACAAGAATCATCAATTGACAATTCTGCTAAAGGACATTTCATCCAAAGGCCTGGAGAGTGGACGCCCTTTCTTTCAGTTGGGCAGCACGGACAGTTTACGCCTTCCCACCTTTGCCTCTACTGCCCAAGGTGCTCTTGAAAGCAAGAGCAGACAGACCAAAGATGATACTGATTGCTCCAGACTGGCCAAGACAACACTGGTACCCACTCCTGAGGAGCCTAACACATTCTCCTCCCTGGAACCTACCTCTAATGCCTCTTCTCCTGACTCAGCACAGCTACAAAACTCTTCAGTCAGCTGAAAACACTCAATCTGGCTGCATGGAAAATTCCTTAATACCACAACAGACCCTACTCCCCAAGGAGGTGCAGAATGTCATTTTGGAGGCCAGAAGGCCATCTACTAGAAAAGCTTACTCCGCAAAATGGAAACGGTTTTGCGCTTGGAATGAGAAAAAGGACCAGGATCCTAGAAATCTGAATTTGCCTCAGATATTACAGTATCTAGCTGAGCTGTTGAACAGTGGACTTTCATTTTCCTCCATCAAAATCCATGCCTCAGCCATTTCTGAAGAATACAACACTGATCCACCCTTATTTTCTCACCCACTCTTAAGACAGTTCCTCAGAGGGGCTAAGAATATAAGACCTCCAAGGAAACAACCAATACTAGCCTGGGATCTTAATTACATTCTAGAAAAATTAACATTGCCTCCCTTTGAACCAGCTGCCTCAACAGATTTGCAATGTTTGTCCTGGAAAACTGCTTTCCTTCTGGCTATTGCCTCAGCTCGTAGGGTCTCGGAACTACAAGCCCTCATGGCTGTGCAGCCCTTTCTCATCTTCCATCAGGACAGGGTTTCCCTACGAACCAACCCGTCATTTATGCCTAAGGTAGTATCCAGGGTAGCCTTAAATCAGGCCATACATTTACCTACCTTTTACCCCAATCCTCAAAACAAAGGGGAAAGGCTGCTACATTCCTTAGACATCCATAGACAGCTAAGTTACTATTTGGACAGAACAAAGCCTTTCAGGAAATCAGAACAACTCTTTGTGTCCTATGCTGTAGGAGCTCAAGGGAAGCCAATTTCCAAACAGACAATTTCAAAATGGATAGGCCACTGCATACGGTTTTGTTACTCATTTCATGGTAAATCTGTACCTGTAGGCATCAGGTCCCACTCCACAAGGGCCACAGCTACCTCTGCAGCCTTCCTCAGAGGAGTCCCTACCAAAGATATTTTGGAGGCAGCCACTTGGAGTTCTGTGCATACCTTCACTAAACACTACCACCTACCTTTATACTCCAAAACTAGAGCAGGCTTTGCCACTGCTGTGTTGCAGGGCATTCTGGCTCCTCCCAGTTCCACCTAGTGCCTACCACCCTGTGCGTAGCTTTGGGATTCTACCCATCTGTTATGACTGCAGCTGTATGCACGATGAACATAGTACAGTTTTGTACCTACCATAAATGTAGATGTTAGAGTGCTGATACAGCTGCAGTCCAGGTTTCCCTCCCTCCTTCCCCTCTGGGTACAGACCTAGTGGCTAACTCCTCATCTTACAACCTGATTGGGTTATCCTTCTATGGTGTATTTGCTTGCAACTACTGATTTTTGATTATATTGCATTGCATGATTTAATATAATATAATATATATACATATACATATATATATATATATATATATATATATATATATATATATATGTATATATATGTATATGTGTATATGTATATATATATATATATATATATATATATATATATATATATATATATATATATATATATATATATATATATATATATAGCCTTCCTTCTGGGGCACCTGACATCTGGGGCAAGAAAGACTGAAGAAAATGGCGTCGGCTGTGTCTTTTATACCCCTGTCGCACTGACGTCAAGAAAGAAAGCGACTACAACTGACGCCGAACCTAGACTTTGGAATTCGGCCGACCGAGGACCCGCCTGACGGCAGGAGAACCAATCTGTTATGACTGCAGCTGTAACTCTAACATCTATATTTATGGTGGGTACAAAACTGTACTTTCTGTCTTCTGTCTTGTTTTTCTTTGGGATAACTTCTTGAACATTCACATCTTTTTCATTAAAACCTCTCTTAGGTTTTGTTGTAGAAACAAAATCTTCTTTTCTCTTGTCTCATCTTTGCTACATCTTTTTTATGTATTCTTTGTGTTTCATTTCGCATAATATTTTTAGTGACATGTTTAGGATGCATGCTGCTTTTCAACAAGTAATGATTTTTCCATGTATTTTTTCGGTGTAATTCGGTTTCCAACATGTTTTCGTTGAGAACATTCACATCCAAAAATGCAACTTGATTATGAGAGTGTTCTGCTGTAAAGCTTAAAGTAGTAGTCCTATTTAGATATTGATGGAATGATTCAAATTGTGGTATGGTTCCTTCCCATAAAATAAAAAGATCATCCCCAAATCGACCATAAAATTTGATGCATTCATACCATGGATTATTTGAGTACAATACATGCTCCAATTCCCAGTCTACAAGCACAAGATTTGAGTAGCTGTTTGCACAAGGGGTGCCCATGGCTACCCCCCACTTTTGCCAATAGATTGATGGACCATACACACAGTAATTATCATACACACAATAATTATTTTTCAGTATTAAATCTAATAAAGCACAAATCCTACTGGTTTCATTAACGTTTTTTTTGTGGCTTAAGATCTTTCTTACAGCTTCTACGCCTGCTTCGTTGGGAATGGAAGTGAATAAGCTATTCACATTCAGGGTGGTCACAAGTAGGTGGTCATAATCCGTAATGTTATTCATGGCTTGATTATCTTTCTTGAGAAGTCATCAGTATCCTGCAGAACTGTATCAAAATATTATTAAAATAGTTCTCAATTCTTTCTCCACAAATAGTGACCTTGTTTCTGTCACCCACCCTTGTCATGCTACTATAGGCCGTAGTGGAGTGTTATGAAGGTCCTTATGAATCTTAGGAAGTCCATTAATATTCGGAACTGTGGGTTTTGTGATCAAAAAATTGTAAAGGTCCAGATCTACTTGGCCTTCAGTCAACATATCTTGAAGTAAGGAAGACACTTTCTGTATGTTTCGATTTTTAACTGGATTGGTGTAACACTATGGTATGTCTTTTTTCATCTTGTAACATGGTCATTTTCTTCTTATACCAATTAGTATCCATAACCAGTATAGTACCTCCTTTGTCTTCTTGTTTGATTACCACATTCTCATTTTGTTGTAAGTTGCATAGGGCTGGTCTTTCTTCATACGTAATGTTTAGTATGTGTCCATTCTTAATTTCTCCACTGCATTATTACACAGCCGCATGAATAGTTCTACAGCAGGATGGGCTACAGGTACAAATGTACGTGGTTTCCTTAAAGTTCTAACTTGCTCTGTGTTTGTGCCATAAATATTTCTTAATGTCACATTGTGTCCAAAATGCTTTGTCTAACAAATTCATTCAGATCGGATCTTAGAGGGTATGAAAGTTAACCCCTTCTGTAAAACAGAAGTTTCTGCTTGGGTCAATTCATATTGAGAAATATTCACCACTGTAGAACTGTTTAATTCAGTATTTTCTTTCTTTTTCTGTCTTGACTGTGAGTTTGTGGGTTCTTGTAACTGGTTTGATTCAGAAAAAACGGAAGTTGTGTGGTGATGGGGAGAAATGTACTCCCTTTCTTAGGAATGGTTCCTGTTTTCTGAGGATGTTTCAACAATCCTATCTGCTGTAGTGGCCACAGGTGTCCCTGTAATATTGGTAGATATATTCAGTGTGCCAGATGTTTGCTCCTCAGTCCCAGTATGGTTTCTAGACACAGATGTGTCATTCCTAATGGATGCAGGATGTCTGGTGCTAGGGTTAAAGTGATTTGTAGTAGATCTTATTTCCTCCCTGAGCCATTCAAAGATCAGCCCTTGTTTGAAATCACTAATGTCTCTATTTAGGTTTTTTATTTTCTGATCTTTTATTTTTGATATATAAACATTGAATTGTAATGTTTCTAATTTGTTGGTGTGTAAGTATTCAAATTCATTTTCTCAAGTTCTACTTGTTTTTCTTTGATTTGAAGGGCGAGATGGTCTTCCTCTGGTCTAAAATAATCCATGATTAGCTTCATGTATCGGAAGCTGGTCTCTAAATTTATTGCTTGCCATTTAGCTAGGAGTTCAGGATGTTGATTCCCATAGCTTGGCATGCATTTCACCCGCATTCCTCTAGGTATGACCTGATGGTGTAAACAAGCTTCCAAATGCAAACGTTGCCGAGTTGATCTTTTTAGTTTGTATGCTGCAAGTTCTACTTCTTGTAAAATATAATCAAAGTTGCTGTGATTTGTGAAATCTTGAATGTCTTATTCAATGCCATCAAATTGCATATGTAATAATGGATTTACTTGTTTATCTGTTTGTTCAGCATTATTATGCCGTAGGAAATCAATGTTTAAGCCTTGTTTTTTTATTTGCAGTGGTAGCAATGTTGGCCATGTGCAAAGGAGAAGTATAAGAAATATACAATAAAGTGTACCCACTAATGCTAAAGTACAGCTATCAGTAACAAGTAAAAACAGTATTCAAAATGAAACGCTGTACAACAATGGCCAATGAAGCAAAGTCTTGGGGAATAGGTAGTGTGGTTAAATTATATAAAACTTAAGTGCAACATATACAGCAAAAAACTTGAATAAATTTCCAGTACAAATTAAATGCACTTACAAGATATTCACGCTGTGAATGCAGTTATACCATAGCAAAATGATGGCTCCAAAGTTTCCAGTCTTATGATGGCTTCAAAGTATCCAATCTTTTTGGTCTGGTATCTGAAGATGTAGTAGCTGCTATGTGACTGTGATGAACTGTGATAATAGCTTAACCAGTCTAACAGATCAAATAAAAGCTTCTAGCTTTAATGGCAGTTAAAATCCTTTAATTGTAGGAAAAATTAAAATCTTCATGTCAAGTTAAAATCTTGATGTAGAATAAAACAGTCCCTATGTATTCCAAACGATAAGCGCTTTCGGTATCTTCAGATCGTAGAGAATGGGACTGGAAGTTCCTTTTTATAGTGCTTGCTTCCTTTTACTGTTGAGACAATCATTCAATCGTCACACTGTCAATTTGGCTACTAGAATAAGAAAAATTTAAAGAGGTTACTTTGCACAAAGGATGGGTTTAGCAAACATAAAATCGTTGGACATAAAGGCACGTTCAAGTGTGGCCACTGCACAGCATGCCCACTGATTGACTGTAATAACGAATTTGAACATCCAAGGACAAAGAAGAAATACACCTTTAATGTCAAAGCCACTTGTATAACCCCCAACATGGTGTACATGGCTACCTGTAAACTATGCCCTGCATTTTATGTAGGAAAAACTAATCCGATGTTTAAAAATCGCATTTTGAGACCTCAGAGTCTTTACCAATAAAGATCCACATAATGCTTTAGCAACGCATGCTGAAAGAAGTGTCGGTCATTCTTTCATATATAAGGCGATAGAGAATGTATATAGTGGAATAAGGAAAGGTGACATTGAAAATATTACTGAATGCAGGGAGAGTAAGTGGATTGTGAACCTCCGTGCTGATATTGAGCCAGGCTTGAATAACATCATTCCACTGAAACCTATACTAAAAGCTAGAAGACCAACTATCAGCTAACATGGAGGTGTGTCTGGCTTAATAATTCATGACTGGTCACACCCCTCAAAAGCAAAAGGTACAGGAAATGGAACACCCCCAGCTGAGAGGAAAGAAGATTGGTGTGTTTTAACAGCTGATTGACAGTGTGATGATTGAATGATTGTCTCAACAGTAAAGGAAGCAAGCACTATAAAAAGGAACTTCCAGTCCCATTCTCTACGATCTGAAGAAGATACCGAAAGCGCTTATCGTTTGGAATACATAGGGACTGTTTTTATTCTACATCAAGATTTTAACTTGAAATGAAGATTTTAACTTTTCCTACAATAAAAGGATTTTAACTGCCATTAAAGCTAGACGCTTTTATTTGATCTGTTAAGACTGGTTAAGCTATCACAGTCGCATAGCAGCTACTACATCTTCAGTGTGGATACTTTGTATATCAGACCAAAAAGATTGGATACTTTGAAGCCATCATAAGAATGGAAACTTTGGAGCCATCATTTCACTATGGTATAACTGCATTCACAGCGTGAATATCTTGTAAGTGCATTTAATTTAAGTACTGGATATTTAAGTTTTTTGCTATATATGTTGCACTTTTAAGTTTTATATCATTTAACCACACTACCTATTCTCCAAGAGAACTTTACTTCATTGGCCATTGTTGGACAGCGTTTCATTTTGAATACTGTTTTTACTTGTTACTGATAGCTGTACTTTAGCATTAGGGGGTACCCTTTCTTTATTATATGTCACAAGATGGGTTGCCAACTGGCTCACTGACAGAACCCACACTGTAGTAAAAAAAAATATAAAGGAATCCAGGCCACCGTTTAGGGCAATAGTAAACTTTTATAAAACAAACACCGATACAAAAATGAGCGCTTTCGTCTGGAAGCTAGACTTCATCAGATGACTGAAACCACACTGTGAAAGTAGCAGACTGCAAATCCGACTTCAGACCAGTGACAAGTGGAGTACCACAGGGTTCAGTTCTGGGTCCTCCCCTGTTTGGTATCTACTTCTCTGAAGTGCAGGCTAACAGAGAAGGTCTTTGGCTAACTAAGTTCACAGATGACTGCAAACTAGGAGCCATAATCGCAACTCCTAACTGTGGACATCCTACAAAAGGGCCTCACTGAGACAGATGCCTGGTGTCAGTCATGGCCTCGAGCTCAGTGCCAAAAAGGGCATTGTCATCCCCTTTGGTAAAAACTCTGTACCCATGAACTACAACCTAGGCGGTAGTATACCGAAAGTGTGATACCTTTGGACACAGGTGGACAGTAGTCTCTCCTTTGATAATCGCATCGCCACAATAGTCAGGAAATCCTTCTACGGGACACACCTCATCACAAAAGGTTTCTCATCCAGAAAAAGAGGTCATTGTTCCCCTCTACTTCATCACTCATTTAGACCCATTAATAGAGTACAACGCCCCTTTTGGTATGTACCTCACAAGATGTCTAAAGCAACTGGAAAGGCCACAGAAATACCTCACAAAGAGGATTACCGGCCTCAAACAGATGCCCTACGTAGACGGTCTCAAAAAAACTCCCAGCTTTACTCCGTCGCATATCGCCTACTCAGAGGTGATCTCTGCCTAACATACAAAGCTGTTGGACATGCTCCACTTAAAGAAATCCCAATCCCTCCGAGCTACATGCTCTAGGGACCAAAACCTTGTCACCACAATAAACAGAACATGCCGGAGGGATAGATTCCTGTCCCAGAGACTTCCCATACTCTGGAACAAACTACCTATCTATATCAAACAAAGCTCCTCATTAGCACTCTTCAAGAAAAATCTTGATTGGATGGGAAATTCACCCCGGGCTCACCTCTGTGGCTCTGCTAGACAGTGGCACAGGAAAATTTTCTTGGGTGGCAAAAGCCAGGGTACCTTTTAGGCTGGGCTTGTATAGGCCCCAGGGCCAATAGTGTAGTACCTACCTATGAACAATATATATAACTGATTTGCGAAATAAGGCTAAAACATGTAGATTTGGTGACTTAAGGGATGGGTTGATAAGACAGGCTTGTGTGTGGTATTAAGGATAATGCTACAAGAGATTTTGCTTTGTGACAGTGATTTAACTTTGAAAAGGGACGATTTTGTCTCAGAAAAGCACACAAATATGCTTACAAATGAGAAATGCATGCTTCCAGTAACTTCCAGAGCTCATGTTGCTAGTATGCAGCATGTGGTTAAAAGAAACAGGCCCAAGCATATAGAAGCAACTGTAGTTCCAGTAGCACTCACTGGTAAACCCCAGCGCTTTCCAGCAAGTTCCAGAGATTGCACAATCTCAGTGAAGCATAAGAGTGAGTCAGCAAACTTAAAGCATGGGCCCCCACCCAGTTTCTTTGCCAACTGTTGTAATTGTGGTAGAAGTCATGAACTAAAAGGGAAAAATGTTTAGATTTTGGTCAGCCATGCCACAAATTAAATAAATTGAATCATTTCAAGAGGTTTTGTATTCTTTCATTAAAAGGGAACATTTTTAAGAAACGAGTTGATGAATTAGAAAGTTGCAATCGTACTCTATGTTGATGTGTCACTGTTTTATGAAAGTCAGTGCAGTAGATTTAATGTCAAAGAATGAAGTATTTTGTACTGTTCAGATAAATGGAAAACCTATAGAGCTCAAAGTGGATGTTCCAGGTGCAATGTTATGTCGGCAGAAACGCTTGCTAGAGTGGGTCATGGTGAAAGCCTTGATTTGGCAAAGTGTGTGAAGCTTGTTGTGTATGGAGGTGAAAAATTAAAACTGAAGGCTCTGTAGTGCTTTCATGTTACTCTGCTGAAAGAAGTTGCGACTTATTTTATGTGGTCAAGAGGGACGTGCAGTCATTATTATGGCTCAGAGACTGTTTGAAAATGGGACTGCTTTCATTTAATAAGGAAGTCCATGTTGGCTTGAAAAACCACTACTCTAATTTCAACTAACGTATTTTTTCTACCTATGCTGATCTTTTTGAAGACCAACTAGGCAAGCTTCCAGCTCTGTACGCCATGAAGTTAGATCCAGATGTCAGTCTAGTTGACAGTCCAGCCTGGAAAGTACCAGTAGCTATGCAGAACAGAGAAAGTCGAGCTAGGTAAAATGGTGCAACATGGTGTAATTTGTCCAGTAGATGAACCAACTGAGGTGGGTATCATCCATGGTGGTAGCTCATAAGAAAAGCTCAGATGCCATCATAAATATGTATTGATCCACAGGATTTGAACAAAGCACTAAAGACCTAATCATCCAATGCGCACAGTCGAAGTCGCAGCTGTGATGCCAAATGCCACTGTTTTTCTGTCTTGGATGCAGAGAGTTCATTTTGGCAAAGTCAGATTGACAAGAAATCCTCATTGCTCACTATGTTCAGTACTCCATTTGGCAGGTACAGATTTTTGAGAAGTTCTGGAAAGAGCATTACAAGTATATCTTAACTTCTCGTAGCCTGAATTTGCACTTCTGTGGACTGAGCTTATTTTGGTCATTTACTTACAAGTTCAGGCCTATGACTGGACCCTTCTAAACAGCCATTCTCAAAATGCCAGCTCCAGACAATGTCAAGCCCTGCAACATTTTGTTGGCATGGTTAACTAGGCAAGTTCATTCCAGACTTGAGCCAGCTTTCAGCACCGCTTGGAGAGCTGGCACGTAAAAATGCATCATGGTCTTGATTAGAACCGCACTAAAGAGCATGTGATGTGCTGAAACAGAATTGCTAGTCCACCAACTCTGATACTATGATGTTCACAAGCCAGTTACTCTTTCATGTGATGCTTCGAGATTTTGTCTAGGTGCAGTCATTCTGCAAGAGGGTCAACTTTTTGCCTGTACATCGAGAACTCTTAAACTGAAATGCAATATGCTTAGATCGGGAGAGCTTTTGACAATTGTGTATGTATGTTCGAAGTTCCATGATTGTTTATGGTAGACCTATCCAGGTCGTAACAGATGCTAGCAGCATTAAGGCAAGTTTGTGTTTTGCTTGTATGGTCGAGATTTCAAATGCCAATCATATGGTATTGGCCATATGAAAGTTGACATTTTTAAGTTTCGGCCATATCAAGTATAATTTCACTCATCTACAAGAAAGGCAAACTTCTGTCTTGTTTGATACATTATCCAGATTGCCCAGAAACACCACTGAACAGCATGAGAATGAGAACCTTGATTTTGAAGTCCTGGACGTGAGATTCTTCTGCACATCTTGAGCTGAGAGATTACACAGCCACAGATCCAGTTAGAGGGTCAACCACTTCCTTCAATAAGGACGGCAGTCAAAGCAATCTAGTTTACCCCACAAAGTGTAGCCTTATTTTCCAGAGATGAGTTTGTCAGACAATGGTATTATGAAAGGTCCAAAAGTAATTGTTCCAAAGTCCTTGCAACAGGTGTATTTACTTTCTTGCATCCTGGTCACCCAGGAGCAGACTCTACCAAAAGAAGGGCGAGAGGTCAAATATTTTGACGTTCAGAGAGTACTTTCAATCTTGTTCTGTGTAAAATAGTGCTAAGCCACTTCAGCAGAAAGAACAACTTTAGCTAAACCAGATTCCAGAACTACCTTGTTCGACAGTAGCTACTAACATTTTCGAGTGGAAGGGTCAACATTTGGTACTAGTAGACTCTTACTCTAATTGGTTCGAACTTGACCTACTTCCTAATCTGCTCCCAGTACTGTCATAAGATGGTGTCATTTTGCAGTCCATGGCAGTTCGCGTAAAGTTATTCCTGACAATAGCATGCAGTTTACAAGCCAACTGTTCAAAAGATTTTTAGAAGAGTGGGACCTTACTCATGTCACGAGTAGTCCAGAGTATCCACAGTCAAATGGTTTGGCAGATCTTGCAGTTCAAAGTGCAAAATGGTTACTTGAGAAGTCAAAACGAGATGAGTGATTTCCTGAATCTCTTGAATCTCAAATATTCCTCGTGATAAACATCTTGGTGTACCTGCCCAGAGACTTCTGTCGACCAACCAGAACCACATTGCCAATCTGAAGCGTTTAACCCAGAAGCCCTGCTACAGTAAGACCAGCAAACCGCAGAGTCCATTACGAGAAGAAGTGCTAAGGATGCAAACGTCCAAAGGGTGTGATCGGATTGGAGTTGTGAAGAATATTTGCTCAGAGCCAAGATCGTACATTGTGGAATCACAAGGAGGAGAGTTTAGGTGGAATTGGAAACATTTGCCAGTGTCAGTCTACCACAGCACATAGCGTGTAAGCAAGACTTTTTATATGAGTAAATTGTCCAGTGTTCCAGTTCCAGAGGAAGTTCAGAGAATATTCCCGATGTTCTTCATCCCACATTGCTGCAGTCCTAACACTTGGGTAGTCCGCTGTCCCAGTCGGCCCGAATACCAAAGTATATGGCTGACGTCGGTCAAGGCGCATTAGTCTGACGTCAGGGTACAAATGCGCATGACCGACGTCATATCCTCGGTCTTTTTTGCCGCATGGTCCGATGCAGAAGCAGTTTTGCGAGTGCAGGTTGGCGTTCTGAAATTTTCTGAAGTCAGAGTTTCAGACCGAATCAAAGTTGGCTAAGTACCCCGTTGGGGAATATTTTGGTTTTTTCTTGCCTCAGTATTTAACCGGATGTCAGAAAAAGTGAATAACTGTATTTCTTGTGGGAAACAGATACCTCATAGGGATTACCATACCTTGTGTATACCTTGCTTAGGGCCTGAGCACGACGTTGTTGGATGTCACTCTTGTGCTAGATTTAACAAACGCACTATAAAGAGAAGATTAGATTGTGCCAGGTTAGTTTTTGGGAAGCGTTGTAATTATAAAATGCCGTCGGATGCTCCGACGCCCGCTTCGTCCAAAAAGCGCAAGGACAAAGCAGCAAAGCCTAGGTTGGAAGAACAGTCAGTCCCGGACGTCGGTTCTTTAGAAGGCTCGGTGGAGCCGGAGGTTCTGCCAGAAGTTTCTTTGGAGTCTCAGGGGGAGACTTTACTGTTACAAGATGTGTCCTCTCAGGAGGTAGGCCAGGCTGAAAGGGCTTCTCAGGTGGCTGTTCTCCCCTCCCTTCCTAAGGTGGTTAGGCCCTCCCCTTCTGTTTCCAAGGCTTCTTTGAGAGGCAGGCCAGGTTTAACTTCAGTGGGTGTCTCTCCTAGTTCTTCAGGATCTTTGCCTAAGAAACATATGCTTAAAATGGCAGAAGATTTGATTACTATGATTAGGGGTTCTATGCCCCCTCCTGATAAAAGGCCTAGGGTGGAACCTGAGTTTGAGAGTTTTGAGCAGTGTTCGGAGGCTTCTGAGTCTTCGACTGATGACTTACAGGAGTATCCTCCTTATTCTGATTCTGATGTGGATGATTCTACTCCTTCGGCTTCTCCTCCTGAGGATTTTTCTTTTTCAGAGACTCTTCATTCCATGAGGGAACATTTTAAATGGGAAGGACAAGATTTCTCTGATTCCAGGAAGAGGCTTAGGGAATTTTTGTTTTTACCCCAGCATAGGCCTTTAGCTATACCTCCTGTTCTGGATGTGGTGGAAGATGTTTTTGCAGAGGCTTCCCTGAACCCTGATTCTTTGCCTCCTGCCCCAGTTAAACCGGACAGGTATTATAGGGTGCCTGAAGCTCATAAGTGTCCTAGGGCAGACCCAGAAACTGTTTCTCAGGGGCCTAAAGGTGTTAAGGCTTCTGTTGTTAAAAATCCTGTTCCTCCTGATAAAGAGGCAAGGGCTTTGGATAGATGGGGAAAGAAAGTGTATACTTCTTCCACTTTAGCCATGAGGGCTTTGAATTGCCAGTTCCATATGTTAAAATATCAAAATTATCTCCTTACACAATTGCAGTCTAAGGTGGATGCTCTGGCGGAAGGTATTGAGTGTAAAGAGTTGCAGGATTTAGTTCATGTGTCTGAACAGGTGGGTAAGCATTCTTTGCAATGTGGTTTTGATGCTGTGCAGGCCTCTTCGAGGGTGGCTGCCACTGGTTCTGTTCTTCGCAGGCACGCCTGGCTGAGGGATCAGAATTTAGCTGAGCATGTTAAGACAAGGATTTTGGATGCTCCGTTACAGTCTGATGTGTTGTTTGGTTCGCCTGTGGAAGCAGTTTTAAAGAAAATGGAGGACAAGGCTAAGTCTATGCAGACTGTTAAAGATTTTTTGCAGGTTCAGCCCCCGAAGTTTAGTAGAAATTGGCCTACTAAGGGATGGACATATCATTCTTATGATTCCCAGTCTAGGGGTAGGTCTAGACGTGGTAGGGGCAGAGCTCAAGGTTCTTTTAGGCCTAGAACAGGGAGTTCACCTGCTCAATCTTCTGGTGAGGGCAGGGGTCAGCCCTTTCGTAAACAGACCCAATGACCTGCCTTTTCAGCTGCCAGTGCTTTCTCGTCTGGCAGCACCTTTGGGAGGAAGGCTGGCACTTTTCAAAGAAAATTGGAGTTTAATTACCCAGGACAGATGGGTATTGGATATCATTCACCACGGTTACAGGTTTTATTTCCATACCTTGCCTCCTTTCAAAGGCATGCCAGACATTCCTCCTCTACAAAGAAAAGCGGCTCACAAGCAAATTTCTCTGTTACTCCAAATAGGGGCCATTCAGCGGTTCCTGTGCCAGAAAGGGGCCTAGGATTTTATTCTCGCCTGTTCCTAGTACCAAAGAAGGGGAACACGTGGAGACCAATTTTGGATTTATCTATCCTCAACACTTATCTGGACATTCCCAAGTTCAAAATGTTGGCGTTACAACAGCTTTTACCTCTACTGGGCAAAGATCACTGGATGGTAACTTTAGATCTCAAGGAGGCTTACCTTCATGTGCCTATCAGACTAAGTTGCAGGAAGTATCTGCGTTTTCGAGCTGGGAATTCCCATTATCAGTTCTCTGCATTGCCCTTTGGCTTATCTACTGCCCAGAGTATTCACAAAAGTTCTGGCTCCAGTGATAGCTTACTTCAGGCTAAAAGGAATACAAATCTATCCTTACTTGGCGACTGCCTGATTCTGGCTCAAGAAAAGGAAGACCTTTTACAGCATTTGGAATATGTGATAGCAGTCCTAAGATGCCTGGGGTATTCTGTGAGCGAAATAAAATCCAGTCTAGTACCCTCTCAAGGCGTGTGCTTTCTGGGTGTGAGACTGAATACAGCAACCCAGATGGCCTTTTAACCCCGGACAAACAAAAGAATCTTTCCCTTTACTTCCATCAACTATCTCTTCAGTCCGGGCTGACTGCAAGGACAGTCCTTCAAGCCTTAGGGTTCATGGCATCTTGTATTCTGGTGCTTCCCAATGCCAAACTGCATATGAGGAAGCTGCAATGGTACCTCAAAAATGTATGGACACAGCACTGCCAGGATTTGGACACTGTCATTCAAATAATACCTTGCATTCAAAAGGAATTTTTGTGGTGGGCTCAGGAATGTCACCTAAACAAGGGACTCTCTGTGACCCGGCCAGAGGCGAGTCAGATTCTAACGACAGATGCCTCAGACATAGCTTGGGGAGCTCATCTGAATGGAAAGTGGATACAAGACAAGTGGCCTGCCAGACTACAGCATCTACATATCAACATGAAGGAGATGTTAGCAGTCCAGTTTGCATTAATGGCTTTCAAGGAGTTACTTCTTCCAGGGCAGGTGTTGATTCTAACAGACAACACAACTGTCATGTGGTACATCAACAAACAAGGGGGAGCACATTCTTATCCTCTATGCAGGCAAGCAATGATTTTATGGGAGACTGCGCTCAGCTTGCAACTAACTCTTCAGGCAAGGTTTCTGTCGGGAGCACAGAACTCCTTAGTAGATGTGTTAAGCAGGCAAATCATGGATCCCCACAGTGGAAACTGGATCTTCATGTATTTCGGAAATTGACAGTGTCATGGGAACTCCAGACATAGATCTGTTCGCTTCTCCACTAAACCACCAGCTGCCAAAGTTTTGCACAAAAAGGTTTCATCACACAGCTTGGAAAGTGGATGCTCTTTCTTTCAGTTGGAAAAATCTTCATGTGTATGCCTTTCCACCTCTGCCTCTTCTCCCAAAGGTACTCCTAAAGGTCAGACAAGACAAGCCAAGGATGATTTTAATAGCTCCAGATTGGCCTCGGCAACACTGGTACCCATTACTGAGGAGTCTGGTAAGGAAGCCTCCATGGCCTTTACCTTTGATTCCACACCTATTGTCTCAGAGGGACGGTCATCTACTCAATGTCAAGCTTCACTCTCCATCTGACAGCCTGGCATATTCTGTTTTGAAACACAGCAGGTCTCAACTTCCTCAAGTTTTGAATGTGATTATGGAAGCCAGAAGACCTAGTACAAGGAAAGTGTACTCAGACAAATGGAAGAGATTTTTATTTTGGAGTGCAGCAAAGGATTTGGAGGTTTCTGAGCCTAATTTGAGTGTGGCTCTTCAATATCTTACTGAGTTATTGGACAAAGGTTTGTCTTTCTCTTCCATTAAGATTCATGCTGCAGCAATTTCAGCTCACTATGATTGTGACCCACCATTGATGTTCTTCATTCCACATTGCTGCAGTCCTAACTATTGGGTAGTCCGCTGTCCAGTCGGCCCACCATTGTTTTCTCATCCTTTGTTCAAGCAATTTCTTAGAGGGGCAAAGAATATAAGACCCCCACGTAGAGCTCTTACTCCTGCTTGGGATCTCAATTTTGTGTTGGAGAAACTTACTCTACAACCTTTTGAGCCTGCGGCTACTGCTGAATTGAAATACTTGTCATGGAAGACTGCTTTTTTGTTGGCCATTACTTCTGCTAGAAGGGTTTCTGAATTGCAGGCCCTTATGGCGGTTGAGCCTTTTTTGATTTTCCATAAGGACAGGGTATCATTACGTACTAATCCTTCCTTTATGCCTAAGGTGGTTTCTAGTGTGGCTTTAAACCAAACTATTCATTTGCCTACTTTTTATGCAGATCCCCAAAATAAGGGGGAAAAGATTTTGCACACTTTAGATGTACACAGGCAGTTGCGTTATTATTTAAGCAGGACTAAGGATTTTAGGCAGTCTCAGCAGTTGTTTGTTTCTTTTGCTTTGAGTTCTCAGGGCAAGCCTGTGTCAAAACAAACTATTTCTAAGTGGATTGGGTTTTGCATTACATTTTGTTATTCCCATCATGGCAAGGAGATTCCAGCTGGGATTAGGCCTCATTCCACTAGGGCTACTGCCACTTCAACAGCATTTCTAAGGGGGGTGGCAACAAAGGATATTTTGGAGGCAGCTACTTGGAGTTCAGTGCATACTTTCTCTAAGCACTACCACCTTCCTCTCTACTCTAAATCCAGGGCTGGTTTTGCCACGGCTATTTTGCAGGGCATGTTGACAGCTCCTGCTTCCTTATGATTTGCCAGCCTCCCTTACCTCTGCTTTGGGATTCTACCCAAGTGTTAGGACTGCAGCAATGTGGGATGAAGAACATAGTACAGTTTTGTACCTACCATAAATGTAGATGTTCGAAGATACATTTCTGCAGTCCAATTTACCCTCCCTCCTTCCCCTCTGTGTTTAGGGGTGGTTGTGTGGGTGGGGTTGTACCTTTGTAAATTTGTATATATTGTATATATATATATATTTGGTACAAGAGTGTTTGGTGTTTTTTGGTTTTGGCCTTATCTTTTTAGGGTCTTCTGACATCTGGGGCAAGAAAAGACTGAGGATATGACGTCGGTCATGCGCATTTGTACCCTGACGTCCTGACGTCAGACTAATGCTCCTTGACCGACGTCAGCCATATACTTTGGTATTCGGGCCGACTGGGACAGCGGACTACCCAAGTGTTAGGACTGCAGCAATGTGGATCTTCGAACATCTACATTTATGGTAGGTACAAAACTGTACTTTCCTGATAGTTGATCACCGAAGACTGTCCCTGTTGCCAAATCTAATTTAGAATGTTACCAGATCCAGTTTTTTTTCCAGACCATGTTATAAAATACACGGCAACATGGAGATGAACATAGTATTTCTAATGTCTATAAGTATTTCTAATGTCTATAATAATGCATGTCTAACTCCAATGTTTTTACTAAGGGCAGTCTTTTAAAGAGGGAGGATATCAGTCAATGTGTGTAAGTTAAGAAGCTATCCAAGGGCTTGCACAAGTGTATAATTACTGAGCACATGCCATTTTGTAGTAAGCTGTTGAGATGTAAGCATGGTTGTCTGTAAGGTCTGTTAGTTTGTTCTATATTTTATGATGCTGCTATCCATCCTGATGTGTTTCTATGTAATAATGCATCTAAAAAAACCTGCCTATTCATCTGTGTTAGAGGGACGAGCGACAACATTGTTGAGTCTTAGTACAGTCTTATTTAATGGTAGACTAAACTGTAGAGAAAATTCCAGATGTTAATGTGTAGAGTATTAACTCATTCAGTCCAGAGCAACTTAGAAAATGCTGTCTGCTTACTTCCTCCATAGGAACAACAGTGTAGCCTGAGCTCATTTTCAGATTATCCATTTGTAGTACCATACAGAAAACAAATGATGTGAAGTTGTTCTGTCTCGCCTTCATTCTTTACTTATGGGTTCGGAACAGATCCTGTGTTCCACCTCGGCAGTTTACTAAAGCTCAAGGCCTTCAACTGGCTCGTGGCTTACTCCCTATCCCATGATGCCTTAGGGAATTCCCCAGATCTTGTTTACCACTGAAACAAGATTGAGCGTCTTTGACTGGCTCTGGCTAAGTTTTTGAGTTTCTATATTCACTGCTATTTAGGGTTTTTGGTGCATAGGAGTGTGTGTGATTACCTTTCCTGTTTAT
Organism: Protopterus annectens; assembly: GCF_019279795.1. Lineage (NCBI taxonomy): Eukaryota > Metazoa > Chordata > Ceratodontiformes > Protopteridae > Protopterus > Protopterus annectens. Next base: position 727,041,955 of record NC_056737.1, read on the forward strand.
TATTCAGGTTTTAGACCATTTTTTCCTATTTAGTGCTTTTATTTGTGGCCACTGTTATTCTTAGGCCTGTTTTCCCCTATCCCAACTGTCCTGTGACTTTTTTTTGTATTGGTGTGTTTTTGTAGTTAGTGTTACCATACTTGTATGCTGTACTTCTAAAAGTCTTGGTACGTTTTAGAGTACCAGTAACTTCCTACAGCTTGTTTAAAATTAGAGAGATTTCTTCAACTTCTAGCATTTAGAATACAGTGAGTTTGGTTGTGTGCTGATTTTTCTCTCTGTTGCTAGTTTGCTTTAGTTAGCACTACTCAAAAAAACAGAAGGTTCTTTGTTCCCTTTTCTGTGTTGCAATTTAAAAAAAAAATTCTGTCTGTTTTACTATTATAGTGTAGAGTGTTGATAGTTTATACTGTTTAAGAATGTCTAAACAAACTAAGGAGGCAAAACCTTCGCGTTTTAAAAAAATTTACAAAATGCTTACAGAAAATGTCCATTACAGGCAATCACTCTGAATGTGTTTACTGCCTTGGTGCAGTGCAGTTTCAGGAGTCTTGTGCCGTATGTCACTCCTTCAGCTAGAGTGCTTATGGAAAGAATAAACTGATTCTAAAGACTTTTTTGAAAACATCTTTTTGAGGCTATGGAAGCAGGTCAGTCATTACTACAAACTACTTCTCCTACATTGAAGTCTGGTAAATCAACAAAAAGGTCTTCATCTTCAGACCTCTCTGGACCTTCACAAAAAGTAGCATGAAAATCGTCGGACCTGAAGGCCTTCGGATCTGACGGGCCTTCTACCTCTGCCCCAACTAGCCGTCGGTAGTATACAGTCAGTCATTCCCCAGTTTTAGAACCGGTATCTCTGGCCCTTGGATCACCTTTGCTTCACATCATACTGTACTCCCCCCTCTCGGTCCTCCAGAGCCATGTCTGATGAGGATGTGGATCGCATGGTGCGGAGGCTACTGAGCACACCGGTGCTGGCTAAATTTATTCAAAGGGCTTTGGAACAGAGTAGACAACCCCTTCACTGTCAATTCCTTCTCCAACTCGATGCCTTGGAGCCGGAAGACTACCTCGGTGGTGTCTGAGCCCAGGAGGTCTAGGAGCGGACACTCCGGTCGGGGGGGGGGATAGTCGGATCGGACAGTCGTTATATCTGACTTTACCTCTCGGCTTGGCACGGGTGAGCACGGGTGCTACATCAGCTTCGGAGCCAATGGCCGTGGTTCTGGGGGAGCTTACTGGTTCTTCGGAGCCGGAGGTTTCTTCAGCTCATGGACTGGGAGGGGCTTTTGAAACTAGAGTGCTGTCCCCATAAGCAGCTCCACCATCCGGTTCCGTTATTCCTCCCCAAAAAGCACCGGTGTCTCTCGGCGCAACCGATTTTACACAGGCATTGGAGAGCCAAGGCCTCAGGATCCCCCAGTGGGTGAGCCCGTCTTTTCCGAAACCTCCCCAAAATGCCCTTCTGAAGAGGTTCCTCGAAAGTGATTGTGCAAGAGGAAGCATTTGGACTCCTTGGAAGAGTCTGTCACACAGGATAGAGACCTCGAGGAATCCGAAGGGTCCTCACAGTCGCCCGCTGAGGATGTCTCCTTCGCAGACATCCTAGAGATCCATGAACAGACAGGTGGCTGCAAGCCCATTAACCCTACTGATGAGTCTGTATACCTGAAGGCATTTTTGGTCTCGCCCGTCAGCCACTTGTGTCCGCCTTTCGACGAGCTTATGGATTTAGTTTGTCGAAAGGTGTGGGAGTATCCGCCTATTCCCTGGAGTCTAAATAAGCTCATTACGTCCCCAGACAAGTCATTTCTCACTAAAGGGTGTCCTGGTAGATGCTATGGTGGTGGTAGCAGTCACCAAAAAGGAGTCATCTGAAACTTCCACGTCTGTGCATCCTCCGAAATAGTCTCATATGATGGCCAGATATGGCAAGCGCATGTTTTCCTCAGTGACCTTTACTCTCAGTTCCCAGAACTATCTCGCACATTTCACCAGACTACAAAACTATGATCTCAAGGAGCTTGGAGACTCTCTAGGGTTCGGTAGCTGCGAGGGCATCGGACAAGGTGTCTTCACAGCTCTCCACCCTAAATTGTGTTAACTCATCCATGAGGCTGGTCGCTTACGCAGCAGATGGAGGGAGTAGGTGCGCAGGTTAAGGAATTGCCCTTTGGAGACATTCTTGGATACGCTTGTGCAATTTTGTGGAACCCTTCAAATCATACTTTGGTAATGCCCACTTCGGCTCCTCCTTGTTCAGGCCTAAAGTTAAAGACACTAACTAGGTGTGAGCAGGAAGGAAGGAGACTCTGCCATTCTGTTTTTCCACTCCTTCTAGACCTTATCCCAAAGATCAAATGGGGGAAAGATGTGGTTCCGACAATCCCAGAGAGCCTTTCAGGACACACGTGCTGAGCCTTCCTCTTGGGGGCAGAGGGGGAAGCAGTAATGGAAAATGTCGGCTACGCGGCAGGGGGGTCCGCAAAACCAGGGTGACAGAGAATCTTTCTTTGGCAAGCCCTTCCAGTGCTCCTGAAAGGAGGCCAGTTTGTCCTACTCTGGAGGCAGTTGGGGGACTACTAGCTTTGTACCCAAGCGCCTGGCTAAAAATTACAAAAGACAAGTGGGTACAAAGCATTATATCCAGAGGTTACTCTATACCGTTTTCCATTCCATGCATAAAAAACATCCCAGACGTTCCACCCAGTCACAGAACAGGCAACCCTGGAAATTCAAAGGTTGCTAGAAGAGTCATCCTACCGGTCCCCACAGATCAAATAGGATCTGGAACTTACTCTAGGTTCTTTTTAGTCCCAAAAAAAAAGGGAGGATTGGAGACCCATACTGGAAATCCGCAAACTAAACAAATTTGTAGAAAAGACAAAGTTTCGGATTTTGGGGAAAGAGAATTGGATGTGCTCTGTAGACCTCCAGGAAGTGTACTACCACATAAAGATGAACGGGCCATCCAGAAGTCATCTGTGCTTTTAGCTGGGAGCCAGTCACTATAGGTTTCGAGCTCTGCCCTTTGGCCTCAGTACAGTCCCCAGTGGGTTCAAATGCATGGCAGTAGTTACGGCTCACTTGACTCTTAGGATTCAGGGTGTTTCATATCTGGGCGACTGGCTCCTGACCACCACCACCAAGCATCTACTAACAGAGGCAAGAGACACCACCCTAACACTGTGCTCCCACCTAAGGATCACAATAAATTAAGAAAAATCTGCCTTATTGCCATTGCAGTATATTGTTTTTATAGGCGCAAACTTTGACACCGTCAGTGACAGTAAAGCTTCCACCGGACAGAGTGCAGACCTTGCAAATACAGGTTCAACAACTTCTCAAAAAGAGTCAAGCAAGAATGGTTCTGAAAGTATTGGGCACCATGGCAGGATTAATAAGTCATCCCCTGGCAAGAATGCACATGAGAATTCTGCAATGGCTACTGTTCTCCAAATGGTCCATGCAAGAACTTCTGATGTCACATTGTATCATTTTGACAAACCGTTGCAAAAAAGATCTTCGATGGTGGCTCCAGTCAGATCAAGTGACCTTGGGTCGACCTTTTGTTCTTCCATGACTGATTGCCACAATGACCACGGATGCTTCCCTGATTGGGTGGGGAGGCATTATCAGGAAAAAAGTCCAGGGCATGTGGCAGGATCATGAAGCCCACTTGCACATCAGTGTCCTAGAGATGATAGAGATGAGAGGAGTGCTTCTAGCGCTGCAGGCATTTCAAGATGGTCTTCCACTGGGAACGATTGAAATACAAACTGACAATATGTCAGTGGTATGGCACATAAACAAGGCGGGACCAAAACCTACCCCCCTTTGCCGGGAGGCCCTGAGAGTATGGCAGTGGGCGACTACCTCCCAACTCTTTGATAGCAGCGCACATCCCGGGGAAATCCAACGTGATAAGACAAACTCACCAGAGCAATTCTAATGCGTCACGAGTGGTCCCTAAAACAAGAAGTAGTGGAGATGATTTTCCGAGCTTGGGGCCAGCCTTTGCGGCTGTGATCGGATTGGAGTCGTAAAGAATATTTCCTCAGAGCCGAGATTGTACATTGTGGAATCACAAGGAGGAGACTCTAAGCGGAATTAGAAACATTTGCCAGTGTCAGAGCCTATACCACAGCACATAGCGTGTGAGAGACTCTTTATCTCCGAGTGAGTTGTCCAGTGTTCCAGAGAATATTCCTGTTCCTGTGACTGATCAGAAGTTCCTGATAAGAGTTGTTCACAGAAAACTCTCCCTGTTGCCAAATCTAGTCCAGATTAACAGATCCAGTCGTTACTCCATATCATATTTATGTCATAAATACACAGCAACTTGGAGATGAACATTGTTTATGTCCATAATAATGCATGTCTAACTCCAGTGTTGTTTTTACTAAGGGCAGTCTTTTTAAGCGGGAGGATGTCCATCTTTGTGTAAGGTGAGAACCTACCCAAGGGCTTGCACAAGTGTACAATTACTGAGCACGTGCCATTTTGTAGTAAGCTGTTGATGTAAGCATGGTTGTCTGTAAGGTCGGTCTGTTTATATTCTGTATTTTATGATGTATTTTTTATGTAATAAAGCATCTGAACAAACAACCCCGCCTGTTCATCTGTTAGAGAGGGACGAGTGACAACATTGTTGAATTCTAGTGCAGAATAAACTAGAGAATTCCAGTTGTTCATGTGCAGAGTATTAACTCATTCAGTCCAGATCAGCTCAGAAAATGTCTACCTGCTTCCACCATAGGAACAACAGTGCAGCCTGAGCTCATTTTCAGATAATCCATTTGTAGTACCATACAGAAAACAAATGTTTATAATTCTTTAACCAAGCAAACAGTCTGGGTTCTGTCCACGTATGTTACTTGGATATTATTACATGAAGTTTTACATTTTGATAGTGGCTTCAAAAGGTTACCTCATTCATCACCTTTGCATCTTTCCTAGCAAAGCTTTACCAAAATATGAAAAATGTAATACTTTTCATGACCTAAAGCATTATCTGTATGCTGTACACGTGTACAGATACAGTTTGTTCTTTTACCATGTAAGTACCAATACGGTCTTCAAAATGAAGTCTTACTTAGAATGTTGACATGTTCCCTAGCAGTTATTTGCCAAAATAGAAGTCCTTTTTCTATTCTGTCATAAACGGATATCTGTACATGCATACAGATAAGTACTTTTGCCATCTTGTAAGTACTAATACAGTCTTTAAAGACTGAGTCTTGTTCAGCATGTTGACCTGTTCCCTACTAGAATTAACCAAAATATGAAAAAAATTTCACAGGAAACTGTTAAAGGATACAATGTTCAGGTGCAGTAATTCGCAAAAATATGAATCCCCTAACCACAATGGATAACTTCACCTGTATCATGTAAGAAATTGTGGTAAAAACATCTGCATGACTCAATGGAAACCATAGTCTGACATGTGTTCATCAATGTAACGACTTTTAGTTATGTTAATAACAGTGGCAGCTGCTGAGGGTTTTAGCTGACAGGTGATAATGACTCAGTATTATATACTGTAACTGCACATACTGTAAATTAGTAATGTGATAATGACTTGCATGTCATTGCTGGAAGGTTCTGCATGTTCAGACAAAGCCGATAATTACTGCACGTAACCTGTTGAGCAGACATTCATTACATTCCTGATGTAGGTGCACCCAGCTATCCAGTTTAACCACCTTCTGTCCATATTATATGCTTTGTAAAATACAGTCTATATAAAAGTATTGTCGTGGTGAGATTGTGAAAAAACAGGGTCTATCTCATGAAGGTACTCACCAAGACTTGAGTACCTTCTTGACTCCAGCAATGCTTCTCTCCTTATCCATGTGATGTGCTTCCATTTTGCATTTTTATCTGCATGATATAGAACCTATGGCATTCACTTAGGGCTGTGGCCTGGCAGGAAGCTTGCCCCCTTCCTTGGATTGGTGACCTAGAGTTTGCTTCTTCAACCCCTCCATCTGACTCTAGTGTCCTGTACTAAAAGATGCTTGGAAGAACAGTTATTGAAATACAGTACTTTTACATAGAAGAGCAAATCCAAGTAACACACACAATGTCATTACCTTGTTTGCCTGCCTGGCACTCTAGCATCTTCCAAGAGTACAAGTTGTAATTTTTGATATCAAAAATATTATGCTTTTTCTGGCTTCTATTTAGGCAGGTCACTTGATAGGCAAATGGTCCCCCTCTAGTAGCACCACACTAGTATGACCTCAAAAGAGCCATTTAGTCTAGAAAGCAAATGCATTTGAGTTTACATCAGTAAGCTGCAAGTTTGCAAGCTAAAACTACTTAAAACATAGAGGTGCCAAATGAAAGGAAAAACCAACAGGCTGAACATGAGGCTTGTCAACAAGCATAAGCAGAACAAAAATGCATACAGTTAGAAGATGAAGCAAAAGAGAGAATTTTTTTTTTTTTTTTCCTTCTATGCCAGCAAAACTGGAAGGAACACACTATTGAACTCTCTTAACTTGCAGATAATTGGATTAATGATCCTCAGCGAGACCTGAGAGTACGTCAGGTGGATACTCCAAATCTAGCTGCCAGAAAGCAGCAGACACGTATTAGTAAAGATGCAATCATAACAGCAAAAGGAGCCGCTGTTAACAGAATTGTCAGAAGAAAAAAATATAAAGTGGGGGCACGAGTTTGTGAAAAATGATTATTCCCTGTACACCAGGCAAAATACATGAAAGGAATGTTGGATTATATCTGTAGTTATTAAACTGTCTAGAAAAACTGCATAAATTAGGTAGTTAGGGAAGATGTAGCAGGGCTGGTGTAACATGACAGCAACATAGTGCTTTGGAAGTCAAAATCAGTGTTGACTAGGGAATTCAAAGCTGGCATTCCCAATATTCATTTACCTGTTCTTTTGAATTATTTTGAAAATTTATACAAGGTCAATGAATAGGATCAATAGATGGATAACTTGTTAGTCAATGAACCTTGAATCCTATCCAAGTTTGAGTCACAGCCAATGTCTATAGTGAACCCAGTAACGGCCACCACGATCCAAGGAGTTTACCAGGTAAAGGAGAAATGGAGATGTAAGTAGATGGACAGGCCTTTCTTGTACATGAGACACACAGACCTACCAACCTCTGCAGGCAATTTAATTCTCCAGTCTGCCTATCACAAGTTTGGGAGCGCCAGTACAGAACAGACAGGGAGGACGTGCAGACTCTGCACAGAAGTTTCCCCATCCAAGAACTAACCCTAGAACATCTTGCTGCGCCTGGTTTCAATGGGGTGTCTGTATGTAATTGGAACTGGTTACTGCTGTGTCAGGAAAGTGCTGACAGGTCGATTTTTAAAACGCTAAATTACAGAATTCAGTATATGGAAATAATGCAAATGATACTTGGAACACCCAGATCACTGCAAAGTTACTAAGTAATGCATTTCCTGCAAGAGCGCCAGTTATTTCAGGATATGTTTAGTGCTCCTAGGAGGTCAGCATTGTCATATCAGTGCAGCATTTATTCTACAGAGTTCCGAGAGAGAGTATGTAGCTGACAGGCAGCAAGGAGAGTGACCACAGCCTACTATGAACAGCTGCACATTACTAAAATGAAAAACCATACATTCACATTTAGGCATTCTACTGCAGTCCGCATTGCATATTACATAACATGTAATCGGACCAGGTTACTGCTAAATCAAGTAAGAGATGACAGATGGATTTAAAGCACTAAAATACAGAAATAGGTATTTACAAATAATGCGAGCGACACTACACGTACACACACGTACACACACACGCACACACACGTGTACACGCACACACACGTGTACACGCACACACACGTGTACACGCACACACACACACACACACACACACACACACACACACACACACACACACACACACACACACACACAGATCACTGCTAAGTTACTAAGTAATGCACTTTCTGAAAGAACGCCAGTTATTTCAGGACATGTTTAGTGCTCCTAGGTGGTCAACATTTTCAAATCAATATAGCATTTCTTATATACAGAGTTCCAACAAGAGATTATGTAGTTTTTGATAGGCGGCAAGGAGAGTGAAAGCCTACTATGCACATCTGCACATTACTAAAATGAAGAGCAGTATATTCATGTATATACCACACAAGTGTAAATTAACTTTAGGCATTATACTGCAATCTGTATTGTGCATTACATATCAGCATTATTGGGCAGCCATTTCAGGACAAAATTGGGCAGATCTGAACATAATGTAGAAACTCCACTGCTGAAGCGATCTGCAGAAGACAAAGTAGATGTAAAATGTTCTACTGAGTTGGAACCAAAGATATGTGCCAAACTTGCTTACTTGAATTGTCCCTGGCATATGCTTGGCTGAAGGGTCTGGTAGCAGTCTGTGAAATCACCATGGTAATGTCTGTAAAAAAAGAGCGAGGACTCCCTATTTATTCACCCCTGAACAAAGGAATGGTTTGGTGTGGGGGCGGAGATCTGTTATGGTTGCAGCAATCTGATTGGCTGCCACTGCTTGCATCACCACTGTGGCCAGTGAATAAATGCGGACTAAGCAATGGAGTTTTCTACCGTCTGCAAGTAAACATACTGGCTTCAGAGTGTTCTTTTTTTACCATTCCTTCTATTTTTATTTTGCTTTAATGCAGGTGAAGGGGGAATGTTAGAGTTTGTGTTTACTATCACAGGGAAAGCAGAGAAAATTGGCTAGCTGTGAATGATTGCCACCATAGAAAGGGTACACAGCAAGCAGATTTTTCTCAAAATCCAGTGTAAACAATAGTTAACTCTACTGTGGAAATTGAGTTGAGAAGGTAATTAAAAAGTTCAGGTACTTTTTCAATATAATTTTCATCAATGGAGTTGCATTCTGTTTGTGAACCTAGCTGTGCTCCTAGATGACCTCAGAGGTGGACTCATGAAGGGCTCTGATGTAATATTAGATGCACCCTGTGGTGGTACTCTGCATTATAATGAAGTCTTCCGAGTGGCAGTTGGAGAGATTTTGACAGTGTTACAGTGGTATTTTTGGGGATTTTTTTCCTGATGTGTGGCATGGGAGATGTCACTTTCAGTAGACTGCCTGCAGCAGAAATTGTTTAGGTACTGTTGAGAACCTAATCTAGTGCAACTTTCCTAGCTGAAATTTTTGTACCTGGTTGGGGAGTTGACTGTAGAAAACTGTATAGTTGAAAGATATTTGGTGGATTATTTGAATTTAATATCAAGTCCATCTGTTTATCTTTAAAAAAATATCTTAATGAATGTGATGGAACATAGCATTGTTGCCATGTGGAAGATGCTCCTGTACATGAATCCGCCATAGAATATATAATGCTGCAGTAACGGTGGACTTGGGGTGGTTTAGAAAATAAGTAACTCTGACTTTATGGAATTGTGGATTTTCTAGACTTGATTTGCAAGATATATTTAGTATAGCTACTTCTCTAGCTTTATTCCATTTTTGTTATTGCCCAAGGGTCCAATTTACTCTTCTTTTGTGAAAACTTTTAGCCATGTCTCACTAGCTACAAATATGTCTGGAGAGTGCTGGGCTAGTGAAGCAAGTAGTTCTGTTTTATTGCAAATACTCGAGAAATTTTAGATCACTGTCGCATGGATGTCAGCAGCTGTAGTGTACAAGTTACTTGGTTAAGAGGTTAGAGTGACATGGGTTTGGGTGAATTCCTCCAGAAAGAGTATAAGTATGTGTGTGAAGTGAAAATGTGAATCTAACTGTTTTTCTTTGCTGTTTGGCATTTGAGCTTATAACTAATCATCACCCGTGAGTTTGAACACTGCATCAAACTTCACCACTAAAGTCATTGGGGGGAGGGGGGGATAATTGCAAATGTAAATCAATAGGTTATATTGCAATTGCCAAAAGAAAAGCAACTTTTATGTGGGAAGTTCTGCTACCGTGCCCTTGGAAATTTAAATGTACTGACTCCTGGGTTGCACAAACTCAAAATGGAAAAGCACTGTAGTTTTGTGACGGTCAGTAATTAACTTCAACTGTCACACAATTTGACCTACTGAAAACACCAGCTTTTCAGTTTGAGATGAAATGCTTGTAGCTGTGTCACAATACTATCATGTATGTGAATGTACTGCTATATCGTGTAGCAGAAAGTGAGCTGCACACTAAATGTGCATCTTAACTGGCTTTTAGTGTTTGTCAACTCCGTTGCCACATTAAAAGTAAATTTATGATAGTATTGTCTTTACATTACTACCCTGCGGTGGTGCTGCTGCTGCGGTAGCGCTGTCGCCTCAGAGTAAGACGCTGTCCGGTTCGATTCTCAGCTAGATTGTCTTCTGCGTGGAGACCTGCGTGAATGGGTGTACCTTCGTTGAAGGTTGTGCGTCAGGGCTGGTAACTCGGCACGTAAAAATCAACTACCAATCATTAGCGGACCGGAGTTCCGCTGTGGCGACCCCTAACTGGGAAAAGCCGAAAGACACACCATTGTCTTTACATTACTAAGATTAGACAGATACCTAGTGATTTATACTAATCTATCGGGAAAGAAGAAAATATTGTATAACTACGTTTAAACTAAATGCTGCCAAAATATATTGATCAATTCCAGACAGATTAGGATGCCTTCACTGATTCATGTTAGTTACGTGCCTTCAGGTTGGCAGTTAACAGATGTTGGGTAAATATTGGGAAAAAGCAGCACTAATTTGTAGCAAGTAAAACAAGGAAACTCAAAGCAGTGTTATTGTTTTTGCAGCCTTTGGATCAACCATAAGTAGATGTTGGGAAAACCTTGGGAAAATAATAGTGGCACTAATTTTATTTAATTTGTGGTTTAGTCTTGGCTATATTGTTACTCCTGATTTTTAGTCACTTGATGTTCGTGTCTAACTTTAGGGATCGAATTTGGTAAAGTGAAAAGGGATGGGTGGTTTGGAGAAAAATATAGTTTTAGTTGGTTCCCAAAACATAGCTTTACTTTCAGTAAGAATTTTTAACATTTAACCAAAACAGTGCATCCTGTGTAAAGGCAGTATAACATTTTATGTGTTACTGTGTATATGCAATTAAACGTTAATATTTTTATTGAAATCAAGCACATGTAACTAAACTTGCTTTCCTGTCTATTTTTTCGCTTACTGATGCCCTGCCTGATTCTGCAAAGACAAACAAGGCAAATGGTACAAAACCAGGTCAGCAACCACAGCCAGGATGGCCAGGAACTAATTCATGGAACAGCATTCCAAGTGCTCCGCCAGCTACATCATCCATGACACCAAGTGCACCTGCATCTAATGCAACTTATGGAACAGGATCAGCTGGACTCTATCCATCAGCCACTGCATCAGCAGGCCCATATCCTTCAGCTCCTGGCTCAGCAGGATCGTTTCCCACAGCACCTGGATCAATGGGTCCGTATTCATCAACTTCTGGTTCAGGTGGGCCATATTCTGCAACTGCTGGATCCACAGGACCATACTCTGCAACCGCTGGAGTCGGTGGACCTTATTCAACTCCTGGAGCACCTGGACCATACTCTTCAACTTCTGGAGCCACTGGGCCTTACCCCACAACTAGTAGCTCCACAGGGCCATATTCTTCAACTGCTAGCTCTACAGGACCATACTCTACAACTGCTGGCTCCACTACACCTTACCCAGTAGGTGCTGGTTCTGTTGGCCCCTATTCTGGCACTGCTGGCTCAACTGGTCCTTACAGTGGTGGTGCTGGCTCAACTGGCCCATACTCTGGGGCTGCTGGCTCAACTGGCCCATACTCTGGGGCTGCTGGCTCAACTGGTCCATACTCTGGGGCTGCTGGCTCAACTGGTCCGTACTCTGGGGCTGCTGGCTCAACTGGTCCGTACTCTGGGGCTGCTGGCTCCACGGGTCCGTACTCTGGGGCTGCTGGCTCCACGGGTCCGTACTCTGGGGCTGCTGGCTCCACGGGTCCGTACTCTGGGGCTGCTGGCTCCACGGGTCCGTACTCTGGGGCTGCTGGCTCCACGGGTCCGTACTCTGGGGCTGCTGGCTCCACGGGTCCATACTCTGGGGCTGCTGGCTCCACGGGTCCATACTCTGGTGGTACAGCAGCTGGAGCCTCTGGGCAGTATCCTCCATCTGGCACTGGCTCCACTGGCCCATACACTGGTGGTGCTACAGCTGGTGCCTCTGGGCAGTATCCCCCAACTGGACCTGCACCTGGTGGACCTTATCCATCTCAGAGTGGGACTCCTAGTACTGTACCTAGTGGGCCACAGTCTGGTTCAGCAGTGCCATACCCTTCAGGGCCATATTCTACCCCTGGTATGCCATACCAAACACCTGGTGGTCAGTCTGGGCCTGCATCTGGTGGACCATGGGGGTCTACACCTTCTGCATCATGGGGAGCAACCCCACCTGGACCTTTTGCTACAGCTGGTATGCCTTTTCCACCTCCAGGCCCTTATGGTGTCCCTGCCTTACCTCATGGATCCTGGGGTCCTATACCTTCTGGTTCTTGGGGTGCTGCATCTTCAGGACCTTATTCTGCTGGACAGTATCCACCTAATAATCCATATTCAGTGCCAGCTGGATCAACCTTTCCATATGGTGGGCAGTCTGGATCATTTTCTCCTGCAGTGCCTGGGGGATCACTTGTAAGTAACACACAACCTTTTTGTATTAAAACAACATTTTTATTCATAATTTGTACATAATTATGTTTGAACTGACATGTAATTTGAATTGAATCAAACTTGAAGTCCTTTATGTATGCAGTAATTCAAGAGAGCATTTGAAATGAGAATTTTGTTTTGAGAAAATTCTTTTGTTTTCCACTGTCTGTTGTATAGTGAGGTTTGAGTTCTAATTTGTTGTGCCTTTTTGAAGAGGCACATTTTCATCAAAGAAATGTCATTTGTGCTTGCAGAAGGTAGAATTGTCTTAAGTTGCTAGATGCATGAATTCTCAAAATGGATGCAAGGAAATGACCTCTTGCGCAAGTCAAGTCTCTAAGGCTGGTACATATATGCCTCTGCTTGTGCTTTATTTGTGAGGTGGGTGTACTAGAGTGGTCTAGCAGGGCAGAGGGCTAAAGCCCTGATTTGTCAGTGAGCTGCTTCTTGTGCCAAGGGCACAGGCTTTGAATGTTTCCACCTGTCTTTGCCAACTGTAATTTTGAGTAAGTCAGTTAACAAGCCAGTAACTTGGGGCAATTTGAAATCTGAGCTAAATTTCTTAATGGTCTTCTGTGTTGTATGCCTAGTAACTACCTATGAACATAAGTACATCTAAGATTGTGGCTGCTCAGTCCAACTCTGGTAGTTTCTTCCACCTTCCATCACCATTGACAATGTGGCTGTGGTGTACTACTCCAGTATGGGTGGAACTTACTCATACACTCTGTGCCAGAAGCCCTTGATATGGGAGTGGGCTGTGTTATCCAGCCCCCTTATCAAGCTGTGGTCTTGGGGAAAACAATTGTGTTACAGCTAGGGTTTACCATTGTTTGCATTTGTAGCAGAAGTTGCCCGTTAGCTTATTAGTGGCACAAAAGCTTTATTTCATTGGGGTAAACCTTGCTGCATTTTGTTTACATCCCTTGCAACACCAACACAAAATGGAACAAAACACTAGTTGGGGACCCCCCCCCACCCAAAGAAAGCAGCCTAGGGATGCATTTCTCCAGAAATGGTCCCCATTTCTTCTTGTACCAGGTTTTTATTTAAAAAGCCAACCAGAGCAAGTAAGAAGCTGATGTCCTTCAATGATGCATCTGCAGTCATCACATATGGGTTGTCCTGCCTCAGGCAGCCCTTCAGTCGGCCGGATTCCAAAGTCTGGGTCCGGTGTCGGCTGACGTCGCCCCTTCCCCGACGTCAGAGCGCCTGGGGTATAAAAGCGTCAGCCGATGCCATCTTCCTCAGTCTTTCTTGCCGCGTGGTGCCCGAAGCAGAAGCAGTTCGCAAGTGCCGGTCGGCCAGCTCCTGTAATCCAGCTAACCGAAGACTTCAAAAGCTAAGCACCCCGTTGGGGACTCTTTCTTGCCTCAGCCGATGTCAGATAAAGTTGATAATTGTTTAACTTGTGGGAAACAAATACCTCATAAGGATTTCCACTCTTACTGCCTCCCCTGCCTAGGCCCAGACCACGACGTCTCGGCCTGTTCAGCCTGTGCTTCCTTCAACCGATGCACTCTTAGACGTTGGGTGGAGTTCGCAGAGGAATTTTTTGGGGCTAGTTTTTCATACAAAATGCCGTCTGAGACTCCGACTTCACATTTAATAAAGAAACGGAAGGACAAGGACCGACACACGCGGGCCGCAGTTTTGGCTGAAACCACGACCAGGCCTACCGCGAGTGTCTCTGTCTCGGCTGAAACAGAGTCCTTGGTACTTCCGACACCCGAAACCGCTCTACCGACAACCTCGGCCCCGGAGGCCCCGGAGGCCCCTGCTGAGTCGGTTATTGAATTTCCTTCAGAAACTGGTGTTTTGGAAACTTCCGACACCATTCCTCTAGACAAAACTACTCTAGCACGTGGTCAGCTAGGCCTCCTGCATCCATGTCCATAAAGGCATTCACCAGGGCTAAAGTTGCTAAACTTACAAAAGCTATGCCCCCCAGGGTTATTCCTCAGGGACCCTCTACAAGTTCACAGATTCTTACTTTAGCAGAGGACCTTATTTCCTTGATTAGGGGATCTCAACCTCATCCGGACAAGGGCTCTCAACCTCCTCTAGACAAAAGGCCCAGGGTTGAGCCCTCTGATCCCCACTCCTCAGAGGAGGCCTCTGATGGCTCTGCTCTCTCGGACTACCAGGAGGAGGCTTTTTCGGCCTACAAGGATTCTGATGCAGAGGAATCCATCCCCTCTGCCTCCCCTCCTGAAGAGCTATCCTTGGGTGAGACCCTTCACACTATGAGAGAGCATTTCAAATGGCAGGGCCAGGAATTTTCTGATTCCAGGAAAAGATTAAGAACTCTTCTGCATTTACCTCAGCATAGACCTTTGGCTATTCCTCCTGGTATGAATGTCATTGATGTGTATGCTGAGTCTAGCATAACCCCTGACACTCTTCCCCCGGCCCCTGTCAAACCCGATGGGTACTACAGGGTCCCGGACTCGCATCAATTTCTTTACAAGGCCCACTCTGCTGATCCAAAAACTATTTCCCAGGGCCCTAAAGGGGTTGCGGCTGCCACCTCTAAAAATCCACTCCCAAAGGGAGTCCAGGGCTTTAGAGAGATGGGGTAAAAAGTGTATACTTCTGCTACTCTTTCTATGAGGGCATTAAATTGTCAATTTCATATGATACAGTAACAAAAGTATTTGTTAGATGAATTGCATAAGAAACTGTTCACCTGAACCCCTAGATCGCAAATCACTACAGGATCTGGTACATAACTCCCAGCAGGTTAGTAACCATTTCTTACAATGTGGTTATGATGCATTGGAAACTTCATGTAGGTCAGCTATGACAGGTGCAGTCATACGTAGGCATGCTTGGCTGAAGGAACAATCTCTGCCAGACCATGTTAAAGCTAAGCTTCTGGATGCTCCCCTGGAAAAGCAAAAGTTATTTGGCTCCACTGCTCAGGAGGTCTTAAAGAAGGCTGAGGAAAAGGCAAAATCTGTACAAACAGTTAAAGATTTTCTACAAGTCCAACCACCAAGATTCAGCAGAAATTGGCCTGCCAAGAATTGGTCCTTTCCGGACACAGAAAGATTTCAGAGAGGCAAGAACAGGCGTGCCAGAGGTAGAGGGCAAGCTAGAGGCTCCTACAGAGGGCGTCAATGGCAGCCTCCCAACCAGAGAGGTAGTGCAGGACCTACAACTGCTGCACAAGGACAGACTCAATGACTTTGCTTTGATTCCGCCAACCAGGGCTCAATTAGAAGCACCTTTGGGCGGAAAGCTTGCTTTATTCTCAGACAATTGGCACACTATTACAAGAGACAAATGGACACTGCAAATAATAGACAGAGAATACAGGTTCCATTTTCACACATTACCAAAAAGAAAAGGCATGCCAGACCTGCCACCAAATCAAAGGGCAGAGGCTTTGAAACAAATCTCCAACTTAATGCAAATGAAAGCTATAGAAAAGGTTCCTCTTTCAGAACAAGGCCAAGGATTTTATTCCAGAATTTTTCTTGTTCCAAGAAAAGAAAATCAACTGAGGCCTATTCTCGACTTGTCCGCACTGAATACTTATCTCATTGTGACAAAATTCAAAATGCTGACTCTACAGCAACTCCTTCCCATGCTGGGCAAGGGGTCTTGGCTGGTGACTCTAGACCTCAAGGAGGCATACCTGCATGTCTCTATCAGACAAAGTTGCAGAAGACACCTCAGATTTCTTGCAGGCTCAGAGCATTATCAATTCTCAGCATTGCCCTTTGGCTTATCTACTGCGCCCAGAGTATTCACGAAATGCCTGGCATCAGTAATTGCACACTGCAGACTTCAGGGGATTCAAATATACCCATATCTGGACGACTGCCTTGTACAAGCGGACAGCCAACAAACTTTGGTAAAGGACTTGAATTATGCCATCCACCTACTGCAGGCATTGGGATATACAGTCAACTTTCACAAATCAAGACTTGTTCCATCCCAAAGAATAACTTTTCTGGGTGCGGATTTAGACACAACCACCCAAATGGCTTTTCTCACAGAAGAAAAACAGACAACTACCGGATTACTTCAAGACAAACTCGGCTGACTGCAAGGAAAATCCTGCAGGCCCTGGGTTACATGGCATCTTGCATTCTTCTCCTTCCCCAAGCAAGGATGCATATGAGAAAACTACAATGGTACCTAAGGAGTTTATGGACTCGCCACAGCTTAGAAACTGATCCCACTCATTCCATGTCTCCAAAAGGAATTTCTGTGGTGGGCTCAAGCAAGCCAATCAAACAGGGGTCTGCCCTTCAGCAAGCCAATAGCCAGCCAAACTAAACGGACGCTTCAGACCACAGTTGGGGAGCACACATGGAGGGCAGATGTATTCAAGGACTATGGTCACAAAAGGAGCTATGCATGCACATAAACCAAAAGGAAATGCTGGCAGTGATGCATGTAATCGAGGCCTTTAAACTCTTTCTGCATCAAGGCCATCTGCTAATAAGGACAGACAACACCACAGTTATGTGGTACATAAGCAAGGAGGCACCCATTCCTACCCTCTTTGCAGACTGGCAATGAATCTCTGGGAACTTTCCTTGAAACTCAATATAGACCTGCAATCCCAGTTTGTGCCAGGAAAAGACAATATACTGGCAGATGGCTTAAGCAGAAATATCATGTATGCACACGAATGGATGTTGCACCCAGACCTCTTCCTACAGATAACACAATCATGGGGAAGGCCAGACATAGATCTTTTTGCCTCCCCCCACAATCATCAGCTGAAGAAATTCTGCTCAAGGACATACCACCCACAAGCATGGAAAGTGGACGCCCTATCTTTCAGCTGGAGAACCCTAACAGTTTATGCATTTCCACCTCTTCTATTAATGACCAAGGTCTTACTGAAGATCAGGACAGAGCAGCCAAAAGTGATTCTGATAGCTCCGGACTGGCCAAGACAGCACTGGTACCCACTGTTAGAGCATGTCACACACGAAACCATGGCCTCTTCCTCAGTGGCCACTTCTCCTGACACAGCACAATTGCAAAACTCTGCATTCCAACCTGAAAACCTTGCGACTAACAGCCTGGAAAATACCTTGACTCCTCCTCAGGATAAGTTATCCAAGAGAGTGAAGGATATCATCATGGAAGCTCGCAGGCCTTCCACAAGAAAGGCATATTCAGCAAAATGGAAAAGATTTCACATTTGGAACACCACAAAGGGCCTAGATGCGACAGTGATGAACATGCCACATATCCTGGAATACTTGGCAGAAATGCTCCACAATGGCCTGTCTTACTCTTCCATTAAAATTCATGTTTCAGCAATTTCAGCAGAGTACAATACTGATCCACCTGTTTTTTCTCATCCTCTCCTAAGACAGTTTCTAAGAGGAATTAAAAACATCAATCCTCCAAGGAAACCTCCAGTGCCTACGTGGGACCTTAACTTCGTGTTGGAAAAACTAACTCTGCCTCCCTTTGAACCAGCAGCATCTGCAGAACTACAGTTCCTGTCTTGGAAGACCGCCTTCCTTCTGGCCATAACCTCAGCAAGAAGAGTATCGGAGTTACAGGCCCTCATGGCAGTACAGCCATTTCTTATTTTTCATCAGGACAGAGTCTCATTGAGAACCAATCCTTCATTTATGCCAAAGGTGGTATCCAGGGTCTCATTAAACCAAGCTGTTCACCTGCCTACCTTCTTTCCAAATCCACAAAAGGGGAGAAACTTCTGCACACTCTGGACATACACAAGACAGTTGCACTACTACTTGGACAGCTACAGAAAAACTGACCAGCTGTTGGTAGCATATGCTGCTGGTGCACAAGGAAAAGCAATTTCCAAACAGACAATTTCAAAATGGATAGGGAATTGCATTTGTTTCTGTTATTCCTTCCATGGAAAAACTGTGCCAGCTAACATTAGACCTCATTCCACCAGAGCCACAGCCTTCTTAAGAGGGGTGGCTACCAAGGACATTTTAGAAGCTGCTACATGGAGCTCCGTGCATACATTTTCCAAGCATTACAATTTACTTTTATATTCCAGATCCAGAGCAGGCTTTGCTACGGCAGTCCTGCAGGGCATTTTAGCTACACCATCCTTTTCATAGATCCTCCACCCCCAGATTGGCTATGGTATTCTACCCATATGTGATGACTGCAGATGCATCCTTGAAGGACATAGTACAGTTTTGTACCTACCATAAATGTAGATGTCCGATGGGTATGCATCTGCAGTCAGGTTTACCCTCCCTCCTTCCCCCCTTTGGTATTTATTGGGTACTTTTCCCTCTCATAGCTAGCTGGGGTTATCTATTATGGTGTATTTGTTGTGTGTGTAATGTATGTATGCATGTATGTGTGTATATGTGTGTGTATATGTATATATGTGTGTATGTATGTGTATATATATATATATATATATATATATATATATATATATATATATTTCTGTGCATGTTTGGAATTTATTGCATTTATCCAAATTTAGCCTTCCTTTGAGGGCATCTGGGGCAAGAAACACTGAGGAAGATGGTGTCTGCTGACGCTTTTATACCCCAGGCGCTCTGACGTCGGGGAAGGGGCGACGTCAGCCGACGCCGGACCCAGACTTTGGAATCAGGCCGACCGAAGGGCTGCCTGAGGCAGGACAACCCATATGTGATGACTGCAGATGCATACCTATCGGACATCTACATTTATGGTAGGTACAAAACTGTACTTTCTCATACTGTCTTGGTCTTGTCAAGTGATTTTCTGTCTCCCTGTCCCTCTCTCTGCTGTGATCTCATCTTGAGAAGCCATTACGCATTCTTCTCACCATCCTGACTTCCACTCCCTATGCCTGGTAGCAAGGCTATTCCACTTCTGTTGATGGACGGGGACACTGCATACCCTGCTAGGGTTCTCCATATCTTTATTTCTGCCCAGTGGCCTAATATAAGAAAGACCTGCAAAGATAAATGGACATAGTACACGAAATTTGGATAAGGCCAAACACGGTGTGTGGACAAAGACCCAAAAATAGGGTTACATTTTAAATATTGCCCTTTGTAAACTTAAAAAGTTGCTAGAATAACAGATGTTAGCCTGCATGTTTCTGAAAGATAAGGAAACTCAAATATCTTGTGTTTTCGTGACTTCAGTCCCCCTATTATGTGCCAGAAAACCACACATTTTATGAGGAACAGACCAAAAGTATGAGGCAAAACTCTGGACAGTTGACAGACAATGCAGCCTGTGCATGATATTGTGGATTATCTGTTTTGGACATTAACACTGACCTTAGCTGCTTGTTCTGTCAAGGTCCATCTGCTAGTATTTCTAATTCTCATCATAGGTTCCACAGCACTTCTCTCATTTCATTAAAAGTTTGTAATTCTGTTTAATACTTCCTTGGACTCTCATTGGAGCATTTAACTCTGCCTGCTTTTAAACTGGATTCAAAAGCTGACCTTACTTTGTCCCGGAAAGCTTTCTTGTGGCAGTCACTTCTACGAAGAGAATTTTAGTACTACAGACATTTTGATAACTCGCCTTACCTGATTTCCCATGAGAGTACAGCGGTTATGCAGTCAAGTCATTCCTTATGTTTAAAGTAGCCTGCAAGTCAAACCAGTCAATAAATTTGCCTGTGTTTTCCACAAATTAGTGCTATAGTTGGGTGCATATTTTGTACTGTATGGATGTGTGCAAGCAGCTGTGATTCTGTTTGGAAAGGACAAAATAAAACCAGTCTGGAATAACTTTAATTGTTTATGCTTCATCCTTACAAGGTATACTTCTATGACGCCATGAAGGTGGAAAGCACAAAATTGTATTCTAAAGGTATTTAAGAACATGGACCTGATAATGTCGTATATGAAAATTTATCATGACTGTAATTTCTGCCCATCTGATTTTTATTATTCTGAAGAAGATAGGAGATTGCCGCCCCATTCTGGACTTTTAACGACTTGAACAAGCACATTCGGTATGCAGTATTCTGGAGTGCAACTCTCCAGACAGATGTTCTGCTTTCTCAGGGTGCCCCTGTAGTGTTGCTTAACGAGGTGGCTGTTTTTTGATCTTTCTTGTTTGAAGTTAATAGAAGACAGTCCTGTAGTTTTCTGTGAGTAAACACTTCATTCAGTACAAAGTGCCACTCTTGGGTATTTCCTCCTTGCCTAGAGGTTTACAGATGATACCAGTTTTGTTGACACTTTGCAGGAAGGCTGTCAAGTAGTCTTCAACCTGAATGGCTAGGTGTTGGCCCCCTTTGAGGAATCCCCTGGTAATATTGTGTGTGTGCTGTTGGATATGCAGACTCGCGGGGTATCCGTGAGCTTAACTTCCATGTTCAGCTCATGATTGCCCTATCCGGGTTATCACTGAGACAATTGAGTTGTAATCTTGGTGACCTAAGTGAGGTTACAGTGTGCTGTTCATCTTTCACCCTACCTGATGCTTTGTGGGTTCACAGTACTTACAATTCACATGCCTCTAAGGATTTTGGTTGGTCAGTGGATGATTGGGTGCAACAGAGCCATCATTCTATCTGACCTTTTTGTCTGATTTTAAGCTTTGAGCCCTATAGTGTTAAGACACTTCCATTCTCGTTGTAGACCTGCTATCCGCCTAGAGATATTGTTGCATTTAGTGATGAAAAGAAATTTGCTGGCAAGTTAGCTGACCAGTGTAGGCTCCTCCATGACTGACAGATGTGATCCCCTGAAGAAAGACTACTTCACATAATCACCTGGAGCTTCAGGCAGTGTTCCTTTCCTAAAAGCTCTTGAAGGGAAGCTGAGACCAGAGCTTCTGCTCCATTCAGACAGTCGTGCTCTGGTGTGGTGTGTTAGAGTGGGGTACTTTCCAGTCTTCCTTTTCTGAGAAGCATTGTAGGTGTGGTAGTGGGCTACAACCAGAGCATCATATGCAGCGCTGTTCACGTGCTGGGAGAAGTAAAAAAAAAAAAAAAAAAAAAAAAAAAAATGGGTAGATTTCTTGAGTCGCAGCTTAAGTTCTCCTTTGAAGCTGAAGAGCCAGGAAATGTTTTGTGCTTAGGGTCTCCTAAGATTGGTACACTGTTGGCAACATACCCACCACATGGAGTGTGGCCATTCCACCCTTCTGCTTATGGGCAGGGCTTAGTATGGAGTTAATTGGGGATATGTTCTTAGCTTCCTTTTCAGGAGAAATTTGCTTTATACCTTTCCTTCAATCCCTGTGATCCAGAGCCTGACTGCAAAGGTCAAAGCTCATTTTTATTGCCCGTTGGTGGCTGAGAGGGGTATGATGTGCTTTCAGTTCCCTGCTGGAACAAGCCGTTGCCCTGGTACAAATGTAAAGAAAGAGTGTGCCTCATTTATGACAGTCAGCTCCACATCAGCACCTGTTCTTGTCCTTTAGATTACTTTGTCGTTCCCTAGATCACTGTTGCAATGTGTTAATACCTTTGGGGTTATCCTGCCTAGGGTAACCTGGACTCTGAATGACAGCCTACAGACATAGTATTACATAAATGGGCATATGAGTAAAGGATTCTCAGACTGTCTTGCCACCAGTCTGAACACTGAGTTGTTGTGCCACTACCATTGCCAAGACGCAGATTACCTTTTTTCTTACTTTAGCAAATCTTGCTGACAGATGTCATTTAAGAAAGGAAAGTGCAACTGTAGAAGGCAAATTCCTTAAGATGTTATGTGGTCCTATCTCGCCTACATTCTGACTGATGGGTTCGGAGTCGATCCCTCGGCTTCGACTCGGCACGCTTATGCCAAAGAGCGAAGTCTCTTATTGGCTGAGCTTACTATATCCCAGGATGCACCACTACCAGTCCCCCAGATCTCGTTTGCCGCTAACTAGCGAAGACGTGGTCTCGAGCTGGCTGAGCTGAGTAGTATTTTACTTTTTTCTGTCAGAAAATTGCTGTTCCTGTCATAAAAAGCTGTTTTAACGACTACTCTGTGCTTTGTGTAGTGATTGGAGTTTTTTTTTTGTGAAACTTGTAGTGTGATTGGGCGTTGGTTTCTGATTTCAGGCCTCCTTCATCTGTAGGGCCTTTCCCGGTCAGTCAACCCCTCTCAAACCTTTGGGGTTTCAGATCCCCTTGAGTTTTTTGTTCGGATTGTTAAATCGGCAGTTGTAAACTGATTTTTGTAGAGTCAGTTAAGTCAAGTCAAATTAGGATTGTGTTGTTCTTGCTGTTTATTGGTCATAATGTCTCAAAATCCTAGGCCTTCGGGCTTCAAAAAATGCACCAAATGTAATTTTAAAATGTCAATCACAGATGACCACTCTCTCTGTGTTTATTGTTTGGGTGCAAAACATTTACAATAGTCATGCAGCGTGTGTCACGCTTTTTCCTCGAGGGTCCTCCAGGAGAGGAAAAATAAACTCATTCTTAAAGGCTTAATAAAACCCTCCTTTGAAGAAGCTTTAGCATCCTCTCCTTCTCCAGCTAAAAAGAAAAAGGCGTCGGCTCCGACCAGTCCGTCGGATCCGGCCGCCAAAAGACATAAGCAGGCTTCTCCTTCGGCTCCAAGGACTTCTGCCTCGATGCCACCAGTCTCGACTCCTCTGGCTTCGGAGCCGATGGCTGGGGCATCGAGAGGCGGGTCACCTTCGTCGGCTCCACTGGTCTCGGAGCCGACAAGGGTTGCCCGCTCAGACACTTCCTCCTCGGCACCGATGGAAACTAGTATGGGTATTCCTTCGGCGCCGATAGTCATCGAGTCGCCTCGGAGCCGGTCCCCTAGCCCTTTGGGGCCGTTGGAGAGGCCATCTCGAACCCGTTCAGTATCCTCTAAGTCATCGAGGATGTCGGATTCGGATATAGACAGGGTGCTCCAAAGACTGTTCCAGTCCCCAGTCTTTCAAAAATTTGTTTCGGCTACGACCCAGTTGGCTTCGGAGCAGATGGCCCATGCCCATCCCATTGCTATTCCTCCTCCGACCGCTTCGGCTCCGTCGGAGCAGGTGCTGTTGGAGCCGGTGGAGATCTTAGGGTCGGCTCCGACCCTTACTCCAACCCGGGCCTTCGGGTCCGAGTTTGGTACACGGACTTCTTCGGCTGGACCCGGGGGTGATGTTTCGGGACCTATGCTTTCGGTTCCGAGCCTCCCTCTCGGTGCTTCGGCTGCGGGACTTCCGTCTGCTATCATGGCTCCGGGGACCGGACTCTCCCAGGATTCTGGGGGTCCGGCTTTCAGAGCTATGAGGAGTGCCTTGGCCAAGTCTTCGGCCATCTCTCCAGCTTTACCGGCACCTTCCCTGGGCGTGGAGACTGGGTCTTTGGCAGTTCCCCTGTCCGTAGGCAGCGGAGCCCCTGGGCCTGAGGTTACCCCCATTGGGGGTTCCCCTCCTCCTGAGGGTTCTTCGGAGTTGTCTTCAGAGGAACCCCCAAGGAAGAGATCGTGCAAGAGGAAGCACGTGGACTCCCCCGAGTCTGTTACATCGGACACTGATCTTGATGCGGAGCGGTCCCCGAAGTCGTCCTCGGATGATGTCTCATTTGCAGACATCTTAGAGATCCTCAAACAACGAGGCGGCTGGATATCCAAACCCCCCTCTGCTGATGAGTCAGTGCTCCTCAAGGCCTTTGGGGCTCAGCCCTCCGCCTCCTGGGTGTCTCCGCCCTTCGAGCTCCTGGATTTAGTTTGTCGAAGGGAGTGGGAACATCCAGATACCGTGGAACCAGTCCCTTCTCGTCCTAATAAATTTTTGTCTGCCCCACCCGAGAAGGAGTTCCTCACTAAAGGCGTGGCTGTAGATGCCATGGTGGTGGCATCTGCTACACAACAGGACGTGGCAGAGGCTTCAACGTCCGTCCATCCTCCTAATAAGGAGTCTAGGAGCATGGACAGGTACGGGAAGCGCACCCTGACTTCAGCGGCCTTTACTTTAAGGTCTCTGAATTATTTGGCACATTTTACCAGGCTTCAGAGGGATCTGGTCAAGGAGCTGTCAGATTCCCTCTCGGGTAACCTACCTGAGCAGCTAGCCCAGTCTGTTAGCTCTGTTGGCTATCCTTACATCAATTTCTAACTCGTCCATGAGGCTCATTTCCTATGCGGCCGAAGGGTCGGGTAGAGCGGCAGGCACAGGCGTGGCTCTACAGAGACAAGCCTGGCTCCGCTTGTGTCAGTTTGCGGAGGCCTTCAAGTCTTCCTTCGCCGACGCTCCCTTTGATGGGTCCTCTTTGTTTGGACCTAAGGTTAAAGACACCCTTACCCGCTGTGAGCAAGAGGGAAAAACTTTATCTGCCGTAGGTGCCCGTTATTCCACTCCCTTTCGGCCTTATCCCAAGGCTAAAGGAGGGGGGAAGATGTGGTTCCGTAAATCACGTAAGTTTTTTCCTCAACAGCAGGAAGATTCCCCTTCCAGAGGCAGAGGACGGGAAATTTTTCTGGGAGACGCCGTCCCAGAGGCGGCAGAGGGCCCCGCAATTCTGGAGACCGCGAGTCCTTTCGTGGCTCTTCAGCCTCCCACACATCATGAGGGATTGCCCGGCTGTGCTGCTCGAGCCAGTCGGGTGCCGCTTGCCAAGCACCTAAAAGCCTGGGAGTCAATCACTCAGGACAGATGGGTGCTTCGGATCATTGCCGGAGGTTACACCATCCCATTCACATGCTCACCCCCACCGTCCAAAAAAATCCCGGACCCACCACCCAGTCAAAGGGAAATTGCAGCCGCAGAAGCTTTAAAGCTGCTAGAAAAAGGAGTCATCCAACCGGTCCCCACAGACCAGATCGGATCCGGAAATTACTCCAGGTTCTTTATAGTGCCAAAAAAGACAGGGGACCTGAGACCAATATTGGATCTCTGCAGACTGAACCAATCCGTCACGAAATCCAAATTCCGAATGGTCACGTTACAATCCATTCTCCCATTGTTGGAGAAGGATGTTTGGATGTGCTCCATAGACCTCAAGGACGCCTATTATCACATACCGATACATCAGGCGTCCAGGAGGTATCTGCGCTTCAGCCTGGGAGTCAGTCATTTCCAATTTTGTGCACTGCCCTTTGGTCTCACCACAGCCCCCAGGGTGTTCACCAAGTGTTTGGCAGTAGTGACTGCTCACCTGAGGAGTCTTGGATTCCAAGTGTTTCCCTATCTGGACGACTGGCTCCTGACTGCCACCACCAGGCATCTACTAATGGACAACCTCAAAGCCACCATCTCCTGGGTGCTACCCTGGGGATTACATTCAATTGGTCAAAGTCTGTCTTGCTGCCCTCTCAACGCATAAGGTTCATAGGAGCAGAGATAGACTCAAACTTGATGCGCGTTTTTCTTCCTACCGAAAGGATCCAAACTTTACAGGGCCAAGTTCAAGCTCTGATTTCAAGATCCAAAGCCCCAGCCAGGATGGTCCTACAAGTTTTAGGTTCAATGTCTGCCACGGTTCTTCTAGTTCCTCTGGCAAGATTGCACATGAGGATTCTTCAGTGGCTATTGTCAACTCAATGGTCCTTTCAGGACCTTCCCCTCAATCATCCCATCATGATTACAGAAACATGCAAACGGGACCTTCGCTAGTGGCTTCAGACATCCAATCTAAATCAAGGAAGCCCCTTTGTTATTCCCTCTCCAGTGGTTACCCTGACGACAGATGCCTCCCAGATAGGGTGGGGGGGGGCATTGTCTGGGCAGGTTAGTTCAGGGCTCCTGGCTTCCAGACGAAGCTCTTCTCCACATCAATGTGTTGGAGATGAGGGCTGTACTTCTGTCCCTACAGGCCTTACACAAGTTTCTTCCTCGGCATCATCACCATCCACACAGACATGTCGGTGGTCTGGTATCTAAACAAACAAGGAGGGACCAGATCTTACCCCCTTTGCAGAGAGGCCATGAGGGTGTGGGAATGGGCTGTAGCTACCAACCGTTTCTTGGTAGCGACCCACATTCCGGGGAAATCAAATATATTGGCAGACAAATTGAGCAGGACAATTCTCTCTCCTCACGAGTGGTCCCTAAACGAAACAGTAGCAGCTCAGGTTTTCAGGAGATGGGGAACGCCGTGCTGCGATCTATTTGCAACACCACAAAACACGAAGTGCAAAAGGTTCTTCTCCTTGACTCCACATCAAGGGGAAGCAGCTATGGATGCTCTAGCACAACCTTGGCCAACAGGGCTACTTTATGCCTTTCCTCCGATACCACTTCTCTCCAAAGTCATTCAAAAAGCTTCTCAATTGGGGTCCACAATGATACTGATTGCTCCATACTGGCCTCGTCCGGTATGGTTTCCCTACCTGAAGAAACATGCGGTGGACGATCCTTGGACGTTGGATCTGACTCCGGATCTGCTAATCCATCAGTCGGGACGACAGCATCAGTCCCTACACTCCTTGAAGTTGACAGCCTGGCTCCTCCACTTCCGACTTTAGTCAGAAGTCACACATTAGACCCGGAAGTTATTCACATTTTATCTTCAGCCCACAAACCCACCACTAACAAATTGTACCTCAGTAAGTGGAAGAGGTTTGCTATCTGGGCTCAACTCAGGGGCTTAGACCCTATCACTGCTCCGGTCTCGGAAGTTTTGAAATTCTTAACATCCCTGTTTAATCAAGGATCTTCTGTCTCTACTATTAAAGTCCAACTGGCGGCTATCTCTAAATTCCACGAATCCATGGATCCTCCATTGATGAGCAGCAGATTATGCAAGACTTTTATTAAAGGTGCGGGCCTGTTAAGACTCCCAGTTTTTCATCCTGCGCCTCCGTGGGATCTTGATTTGGTGCTTCGTGCATTAACATCTCCCCCTTTCGAACCGGCTGCTACATGTAAGTTAAAATATCTGTCTTGGAAAACTGCCTTCTTAGTTGCAATTACTTCTGCAAGAAGAGTTTCAGAGCTTCAAGCCCTATCTATTAAACCACCGTACTTGATTTTCCACAAGGATAGAGTATCACTTAGGCCTAATCCATCCTTTGTCCCAAAGGTCTGTTCTAATCTGTCTTCAACAATCTCTAGAGCTACCAGTTTTCTTCCCAAAATTCTCCAATGAAGCAGAATACACTCTCCATAAATTGGATGTTCACAGGCAATTGCGCTTCTATTTAGACAGGACTCAGCAATTTCGTAAGTCAGACCAATTGTTTGTGTCCTTCTCAGACAATAAATTGGGTAAAACCATTACAAAAACTACTATCTCCAAATGGATTAGAGATTGTATAACTCAGGCTTATTCTTCTTCGAATAAGCAACTTACAACATCTATCAAAGCTCACTCTACCAGAGCTATGGCGACTTCTATAGCTTTTCATTCCAAACTTGCTATATCGAAGATTTGTGCTACGGCTACTTGGTCAAATCCGCACACTTTCATTTCCCACTATAAATTGGATGTGGCATCTAAAGGGCGAGCATCATTTGGTTCCACGGTACTCGGGAGTGTTTTCCAGTGAGCCACCCAGGATTCAGGTGCTAGGGACGCTGTCCCATCAGTCAGAATGTAGGCGAGATAGGATCACATAACATCTTTTAGTTATGTACTCACCATAACTTCAGATGTTTGGGATCCATCTCGCCTACATTCCTAATACCCACCCTCCTTCCCCCTGCCTTGGAGATCAGAAGAGATTGAACGGTTTTGAGTTCTACTGTTTTATCTTGTTTCATCTGACGATGTTATATAAGCAGGGCGTGCATGTGTGCATGTATGCGGACAAACTAGATCTGGGGGACTGGTAGTGGTGCATCCTGGGATATAGTAAGCTCAGCCAATAAGAGACTTCGCTCTTTGGCATAAGCGTGCCGAGTCGGAGCCGAGGGATCGGCTCCGAACCCATCAGTCAGAATGTAGGCGAGATGGATCCCAAACATCTGAAGTTATGGTGAGTACATAACTAAAAGATCTCTGCTATGTTTTGCTTGGGGGCTGAAAACTGATTGCAACTAAAATCTGTCAGTCATTTGCTCCAAAGACATTTTGTACCAGGTTAGCTTCTTGTGAGACACTGGGTCTGTAGGTATTAAGATCCTCACCCTTTCCAAAAATGGCAGAATAATCTGCCGATCCTCATGCTTTACAAAAATGGCAAAAATCTGCCTTGGACACCTTGCACCCTGAAAGTTCAAAAAACAGGATATTTCAGATACCCAGTCTGACTTGAACATACCCATTGAGGTGCAACAAGAATCTGAGGTAGGTATGTTCAAGCTCTGCTACAGAGATGCCCGCTACCATGTCCCTGCTGGAGGCCAGTACAACTTCTCTACTCGCTTGTCCAAGACTGAATCTCGTACTGCTATGAGAGAGGAGGACTCTGGTTGATTATCTTAGCGGGACTAGAGGGTATACCTTATATTCTAGCTGGAGAAGAGTTGCCCAGTTCTTTTGTTGAAGGCAGACAAGATTCTGGATCACCACAGTATGAGTGGATAAGTGGAAAGAAGCAAGCAAATAAGCTAAACACTTCTCACAGCAGATGACCCTTGAGAAGGAATGCCTTTTTTTTTTCCCCAGAAGGCTTGTATAAAGCCATTTAGTTCCTTTTTCTTTCACTTCACGTGCCCCTCCATTTTTGAAAAGGTAGCATGCAACCTCATCGGCGGTGGATGACTGATTTGGATGAGGATTTACTAGCCACTTCATCCCAGATACACTCCTGGGTAACAGGTTTCTGGTAATGGAGATGCATTATCACCAGATTCTCCCTTGGAAGAGATTTTCCTTCAGGGAAACAGTTTCCTGAGTGATGCAAATCATACTACTCAACTGTACAGATTTTTGCAGATTGTCCAGATTTTTGGCCTCATATTTTTGGTGCATTTTTCATAAAATTGCAGTTTTCTAGCATGTGGTTATAAGAGCAATATTTAAAAATTGTCCTTTGTCCCCTCCATTATTTATGGCTTGTCCAGATTTCTTGTTCCAAGAAGTTGAGAGGTATGAGCAAATTATTGGAAATGGGGCACCTGTAAGCCTTCACTTGTGCCACCTATCATTGAAGCCTTTTTGGATGCCTTTACTTCCACTTCTAATCCAGATTCGCAGCCACTTGCACCCAAGAAACCTGACGGGTTCTTCAGGATGCCTGAGGACATGAAATTCCTGTTGCAGACCTCTTTTTCTGTTCCTACTGGTTTAAACCCACCAAACGTATCCCTTCATCCAGTGTTGACATCTAATAGAGAGACAGCAGGGGCAGGCCATGGATAATGTATGGCAAGTCTATACCTCTGCTACCCTGGCTTTCAGAGCCCCAAACTACCAGATATAAATGACTTAAGTATTTATCCATTTTAAGAAACCTGAATAAGTCTCTGGCTGAGTTTAAAGAATCTGAACATAAATATCAGGTTATCTCTATGCTCAACATTGTCACACAGGTAGCCAGGCAATCCATTAAATGCAGCTACGACTTTGCAGAGACTTTCTGTAGGACTGCACCCATTGGTTCGGCCATTTTCAGGTTTGCTTTGCTTCGCCTTCAATCCATCCCAGCTGATATCAAGGCCAAGCTTTTGGACTCTACTGTTTTTATAGGTACCTCCGTTTTAGCTCTTCTGCTTCTGAACTTTTGAAAAACGCTGCAAGGAAGATTAGTCCTGAAGGAAATTTTTTTTCCTTACAGTAGTCCCCAAAGGAACTACCATATTAACCTACTACTTTTGTTTGTAGGGAACAAAAGCTCATTCAAAAGGACAATAAACTTACTAAGAAAATAATTCTGTAGAAACCAAAGAAGGATTCAAAGCCTGGAAAATATCCTGTCTAGGCAAACCCATTTCTGTATTCTGCCTTCACCCTACCCAAGGCTCAGTCGACCCTCCTAGGCTGGGAAGTCATTACTTCAAGCAACTAAGTCTTGTCCTTCATACAAAACTTAGTCTTCGAAAGAGCTGCCATCCCAGAGGGGTATTACTACACCCACTTCAAATTGATCTCCTTATTCTTCCCATGCTTCAGGAACTGCTCTCCCTGGTAACTGTAGAACCAATAGTCGTCGTCCCCCCCCCCCCACCATAGGGAAATTGTTTCTCCTGAAAACTATTGCTGGTGCCCAGGAAAGAGGGAACATGGAAGCCTATCCTAGATTTGTCACGTCTCAACACTGTTTTTTGGAAGTTTTGTTCTTTGTGATGAAT
This sequence comes from Protopterus annectens, assembly GCF_019279795.1. Classification (NCBI taxonomy): domain Eukaryota; kingdom Metazoa; phylum Chordata; order Ceratodontiformes; family Protopteridae; genus Protopterus; species Protopterus annectens. Next base: position 727,072,674 of record NC_056737.1, read on the forward strand.
ATAGTCTCTCCCCCCTCCCTCTCTCTCCTCCTAAAGGGTGCATACATTCCTATTCCTATACACACTGCCTGAATGCAGTTTCTCAGATTTTCTGTCTCTCTATCACATTTTTACATATCTGTAGTTCCACGGTCTGATAAAATGCTTATCCCTGGCCATCTCCTTCTGCAGAACTCTGGGGATATAATTTCCTCTACCTTGATTACCTTCTTTATTCGGTCCTTGTCCAAGGAAAATCCTGATGTTCATATTGATCACTGCTGCAGTAGCCATGGATGTACGAGTTGTATCCTGCTAATATACAACAGCCAGCCATCTTCCAAAGCTTCAGGGCACCTTCCTTTTTCCCAAATTGTCAAGCAGCTTGAGCTGAAGACAAGTTTGGGTGCAAAGTCCTTTACTGTCACCGAAGCGTGTGCTCTTCTGAAGCTTTCGAGAGTCGTTGGTCGGCTTGTGCTTTCCTTTGAGCAGATAGGTTTCCTTTAGGGAAGAAAACCTTCCATTTTCTTTAGATTTCCTGTCCTCTTCAGGAAAGTTAATTTAAAGCTAGGAGTGTTGTATTTTAATGGACTGTCGTGAAACTGTTACTTAATTTTAAACGGAGCACTTTCTGTCAGTTTAAAAGTAGTATAAACTAACATTTTCTTTGGAGAATTTTTTTTTTCTCTTTGTGGGGCTTGAATAGTGTTTCAGAGTGCTATTTACTGTGTTATTTTTCTGTTAAAAAAACAAAACAAGAAAGGGCAACACTATGGACTGGTAGTTTTACTGATATTTGCTGCTGTTCTTCCCTGGGAAGGAGGCATCATTCTTGGCTTGACTGGGAAGGAGGCATCATTCTTGGCTTGACTGTGGAAGAGACCATCAGTCCTACAGTCTGTCGTCCTTCCAGGCACGGAAAGAAAAAAATTGGGCAAACTGCCTTTGCTACCACAGCAGACTAGCAGTTTGCCTCAGTTTCACGTGGGTGAAACTGCTGCGGCCACTTGTACCACAGACCCCTCATTTACCCTGGATCCCTCTGGTGTAGTACCTGCAGCCAGTATGGACCAAGGTTAGTCACATCCTCTGTGGCTGTTTAGTCCCCTTGGTGGTCAAGGGAGAGTTCCTCTCGTCAGTCCTGGGAAAGGAAACTTGGAAGGGTTCCCTGTTGTGTTCATCCTTGGGGAAGCAGCTGCTGCCATTAGTAACATAGTTGGCCCTTTTTTCTTTTGAAAGAGAAACAAAACCAAGTATGCATCTGCTCCTCAAATTTCTCTAGTTGAGTGGTTTACTGGGTCTGGCTTAGGGTTTAATTCAGGCTGTTGATCCTTCTTGTAAAGTTTCTGGTAAAAGAAACTGAGATTCCTCTTTTCCTGAAGAGATTCAAGATTCTGAGGACAGTTTAAATTTCTGATCCTTCCCATGGAGGTTTCCTCTTTTTCTGAGACTGTTTCTAAAATGTGCCATGGTCTTCAATGGGAGCACAGTGAGTTTCATTCCTCAGAATGTACAGAGTTGTTGTCTAGAACTCACACCCATTCCTCCAGTTCTGTCTACTTTAGAGGATGTGTGCATTACTGCCTGCATTTTTCCTGATAATCAACCAGCTGCTTCTAAAAAGGTAGGATGTATAATGTTCATAGGTAGGTACTAGGCTGTTGGCCCTAGGGCCTGTATAAGCCTAGCCAAAAAGGTACCCTGGCTTTTGCCACCCAAGAAAATTATTTTCCTGTTCCCCTGTCGAGCAGAGCCACAGAGGTGATCCCTGGTGTGAATTTCCTATTTTCCATCCAATCAAGATTTTTCTTCGAGTGCTAATGAGGAGCTTTGTTTGATATAGATAGTTTGTTCCAGAGTATGGGAAGTCTCTGGTACAGGAATCTATTCCTCCAGCATATTCTATTTATTGCAGTGACCAGGTTTAGGTCCCTAGAGCATGTAGCTCGGATGGATTGGGATTTCTTTAAGTGGAGCATGTCCAACAGCTCTGGGTTTTGACCTAGCTTTGTATGTTAGGCAGAGATTGCCTCTGAGTAGGTGATGTGCGTCGGTGTAAAGCTGGAATTTTTGAGACTGTCTGCGTAGGGCATTTGTTTGAGGCTGGTAATCCTCTTTGAGGTACTTCTGTGGCCTTTCCAGTTCTTGTAGATGTCTTGTGAGGTACATAACAAAAGGGGTGTTGTACTCTATAATGGATCTAATGAGTGACTAGTAGATGGGGAACAATGACCCCCCCCCCCCGATGAGAAACCTTTTGTGATGAGGTGTGCCATGTAGAAGGATTTCCTGACTACTGTGGCGATGTGATTGAGAGACTACTGTCCAGCTGTGTCCCAAGGTCTTATCACACTTTCAGTGTTAAGTAGACTACCAACTATGTGGTATCTCATGGGTACAGAGTTTTTACCCAAGGGGATGACAATGCACTTTTTGGCATTGAGCTTGAGGCCTTGGCTTTGACACCAGGCATCTGTCTCAGTGAGGCCCTTTTGTAGGATGTCCACCTAGAAAATAATAAACTAGCAAATGAAGAAAAGTTTAGTTGGTGCTAACATGGCCACCACCCATTCAGGGCTAGTTGTTGAATGGTTTTACAATATTGGTGAGTTACTATCCTGTGGCCTTTCTTATTCCTCTGTCAAGGTTAATTTATTGGCCATTTCAGCAAGTCTGCCCATGGATCCTCTTTCAAGGCACTCTTATGTCAGCATGTTTTTGAAAAGTTTTATGCAAGAGGCTTCCAAGGAAACCAGTGGCTCCCTCCTTGGGATCTTAATTTTATGTTAGGGATGATAACACTTGCTCCATTTAAACCAGCTAGTCTGACTAACTTGAGGATGTTCTTCATTCCACATTGCTGCAGTCCTAACTATTGGGTAGTCCGCTGTCCAGTCGGCCCGAATACCAAAGTATATGGCTGACGTCGGTCAGGGCGCATTAGACTGACGTCAGTACGTCAGGGTACTAATGCGCATGACCGACGTCATATCCTCAGTCTTTTTTGCCGCATGGTCCGATGCAGAAGCAATTTTGCGAGTGCAGGTTGGCGTTCTGAAAGTTTCTGAAGTCAGAGTTTCAGACCGAATCAAAGTTGGCTAAGTACCCCGTTGGGGAATATTTTGGTTTTTCTTGCCTCAGTATTTAACCGGATGTCAGAAAAAGTGAATAACTGTATTTCTTGTGGGAAACAGATACCTCATAGGGATTACCATACTTTGTGTATACCTTGTTTAGGGCCTGAGCACGACGTTGTTGGATGCCGCTCTTGTGCTAGATTTAACAAACGCACTATTAAGAGAAGGTTAGACTGTGCCAGGTTAGTGTTTGGGAAGCGTTGTAATTATAAAATGCCGTCGGATGCTCCGACGCCGGCTTCGGCTAAAAAACGCAAAGATAAAGCAGCAAAGCCTAGGGTGGAGGACCCGACAGTCCCAGCCGTCGGTTCTTTGGAAGGCTCAGTGGAGCCAGAGGTTTTGCCAGGTGTCTCTCTGGAGTCTCAGGAAGAGACTTTACTGTTACAGGATGTATCCTCTCAGGAAGTAGGCCAGGCTGAGGGGGCTTCTCAGGTGGCTGTTCTTCCCTCTCTTCCTAAGGTAGTTAGAGCCTCTCCTTCAGTTTCCAAGGCTTCTTTGAGGGGCAGGCCAAGTTTAGCTTCTGTGGGAGTTTCTCCTAGTACTTCCGGATCTTTGCCTAAGAAACATATGCTTAAAATGGCAGAGGATTTGATTACTATGATTAGGGGTTCTATGCCCCCTCCTGATAAGAGGCCTAGGGTGGAACCTGAGTTTGAGAGTTTTGAGCAATGCTCGAGGCTTGAGTCTTCGGCTGAAGACTTGCAGGAGTACCCTCCTTATTCTGATTCTGATGTGGATGATTCTACTCCTTCTGCTTCTCCTCCTGAGGATTTTTCATTTTCAGAGACTCTGCATTCCATGAGGGAACATTTTAAATGGGAAGGTCAAGATTTCTCTGATTCCAGGAAAAGGCTTAGGGAATTCTTGTTTTACCCCAGCATAGGCCTTTAGCTATACCTCCTGTTTTGAATGTGGTGGAAGATGTCTTTGCAGAGGCTTCCCTGAATCCTGATTCTCTGCCTCCTGCCCCAGTTAAACCGGATAGGTATTATAGGGTGCCTGAAGCTCATAAGTATCTTTTAAGAGTCCTAGGGCAGACCCAGAAACTGTCTCTCAGGGGCCTAAAGGTGTGAAGGCCTCAGTTGTTAAAAATCCTGTCCCTCCTGATAAAGAGGCAAGGGCTTTGGATAGATGGGGAAAGAAAGTGTATACTTCTTCCACTTTAGCCATGAGGGCTTGAATTGTCAGTTTCACATGTTAAAATATCAGAATTATCTTCTTTCACAGTTGAAATCTAAGGTGGATGCTCTGGCTGAAGGTATTGAGTGTAAAGAGTTGCAGGATTTAGTTCATGTGTCTGAACAGGTGGGTAAACATTCCTTGCAGTGTGGTTTTGATGCTGTGCAAGCCTCCTCCAGGGTGGCTGCCACTGGTTCTGTTCTTCGTAGGCACGCCTGGCTGAGAGATCAGAATTTAGCTGAGCATGTTAAGACAAGGATTTTGGATGCTCCTTTACAGTCTGATGTGTTTGGTTCGCCTGTGGAAGCAGTTTTGAAGAAAATGGAGGACAAGGCTAAGTCTATGCAAACTGTTAAAGATTTTTTGCAGGTGCAACCTCCGAAGTTTAGTAGAAATTGGCCTACTAAGGGATGGACTTATCCTGCTTATGATTCCCAGTCTAGGGGTAGGTCTAGACGTGGTAGGGGCAGAGCTCAGGGTTCTTTTAGGCCTAGGACAGGAGTTCCCCTGCTCAGACTTCTGGTGAGGGCAGGGGTCAGTCCTTTCGTAAGCAGACCCAATGACCTGCCTTTTCAGCTGCCAGTACATTCTCGCCTGGCAGCACCTTTGGGAGGAAGGCTGTCTCTTTTCAAAGAAAATTGGGATTTAATTACCCAAGACAGATGGGTTCTGGATATTATTCACCACGGTTACAGGTTTTATTTCCATACCTTGCCTCCTTTCAAAGGCATGCCAGACATTCCTCCTCTTCAAAGGACAGAGGCTCACAAGCAAATTTCTCTGTTGCTCCAAATAGGGGCCATTCAGTCAGTTCCTGTGCCGAAAGGGGCCTAGGATTTTATTCTCGCCTGTTCCTAGTACCAAAGAAGGGGAACACGTGGAGACCAATTCTGGATTTATCTATCCTCAACACTTATCTGGACATTCCCAAGTTCAACATGTTGACGTTACAACAGCTTTTACCTCTGCTGGGCAAAGATCACTGGATGGTAACTTTAGATCTCAAGGAAGCTTACCTTCATGTGCCAATCAGACTAAGTTGCAGGAAGTATCTGCGTTTTCGAGCTGGAAATTCTCATTATCAGTTCTCTGCATTGCCCTTTGGCTTATCTACTGCGCCCAGAGTATTCACAAAGGTTCTGGCTCCAGTGATAGCTTACTTCAGGCTAAAAGGCATCCAAATCTATCCTTACTTGGACGACTGCCTGATTCTGGCTCAAGAAAAAGATCTTCTACAGCATCTGCAATATGTCATAGCAGTGCTAAGATGCCTAGGGTATTCTGTGAACGAAATAAAGTCCAGTCTAGTACCCTCTCAAGACATGTGCTTTCTGGGTGTGAGACTGAATACAGCAGCCCAGATGGCCTATTTAACCCCGGACAAACAAAAGAATCTCTCCAGTTACTTCCATCATCTATCTCTTCAGTCCGGGCTGACTGCAAGGACAGTCCTTCAAGCCTTAGGGTTCATGGCATCTTGTATTCTGGTGCTTCCCAATGCCAAACTGCATATGAGGAAGCTACAATGGTATCTCAAAAATCTGTGGACACAGCACTGCCAGGATTTGGACACTGTCATTCAAATAATACCTTGCATTCAAAAGGAATTTTTGTGGTGGGCTCAGGAATGTCACCTAAACAAGGGACTCTCTGTGACCCGGCCAGAGGCAAGTCAGATTCTAACGACAGATGCCTCAGATGTTGCTTGGGGAGCTCATCTAAATGGAAAGTGGATACAAGACAAGTGGCCTGCCAGACTACAGCATCTACATATCAACATGAAAGAGATGTTAGCAGTTCAGTTTGCATTAATTGCCTTCAAGGAGTTACTTCTTCCAGGGCAGGTGTTGATTCTAACAGACAACACAACTGTCATGTGGTACATTAACAAACAAGGGGGAACACATTCTTACCCATTGTGCAGACAAGCAATGATTTTATGGGAGACTGCGCTCAGTCTGCAACTAACTCTTCAGGCAAGGTTTCTGCCGGGAGCACAGAACTCCTTAGCAGATGTATTAAGCAGACAAATCATGGATCCCCACGAGTGGAAACTGGATCTTCATGTATTTCAAAATTGACAGTGTCATGGGGAACTCCAGACATAGATCTGTTCGCTTCTCCACTAAACCACCAGCTGCCAAAGTTTTGCAGGAAGGATTTCATCACACAGCTTGGAAAGTGGATGCTCTTTCTTTCAGTTGGAAAAATCTTCATGTGTATGCCTTTCCACCTCTGCCTCTTCTTCCAAAGGTGCTTCTAAAGGTCAGACAAGACAAGCCAAGGATGATTTTAATAGCTCCAGATTGGCCTCGGCAGCACTGGTACCCATTACTGAGGAGTCTGGTAAGGAAGCCTCCATGGCCTTTACCCTTGATTCCACACCTGTTGTCTCAGAAGGACGGTCATCTGCTCAATGTCAAGCTTCACTCTCTACATCTAACCGCCTGGTATATTCTGTTTTGAAAGACAGCAGGTCTCAGCTTCCTCAACAAGTTTTAAATGTGATTATGGAAGCCAGAAGACCTAGTACAAGGAAAGTGTACGCAGAAAAATGGAAGAGATTTTTGTTTTGGAGTGCAGCAAACAATTTGGAGATTACAGAGCCAAATTTGAGTGTGGCTCTTCAATATCTTACTGAGTTACTGGACAAAGGTTTGTCTTTCTCTTCCATTAAGATTCATGCTGCAGCAATTTCAGCTCACTATGATTGTGACCCACCATTGTTTTCGCATCCTTTGTTCAAGCAATTTCTTAGAGGGCAAAGAATATAAGACCCCACGAGAGCTCCTACTCCTGCTTGGGATCTCAATTTTGTGTTGGAGAAACTTACTCTACAACCTTTTGAGCCTGCGGCTACTGCTGATTTGAAATACTTGTCATGGAAGACTGCTTTTTTGTTGGCCATTACTTCTGCAAGAAGGGTTTCTGAGTTGCAGGCCCTTATGGCAGTGGAGCCTTTTTTGATTTTTCATAAGGATAGGGTATCTTTACGTACTAATCCTTCCTTTATGCCTAAGGTGGTTTCTAGTGTAGCTTTAAACCAAACTATTCATTTGCCTACCTTTTATGCAGATCCCCAAAATAAAGGGGAAAAGATTTTGCACACTTTAGATGTACACAGGCTATTGCGTTATTATTTGAGCAGGACTAAGGATTTTAGGCTGTCTCAGCAGTTGTTTGTTTCTTTTGCTTTGACTTCAAAGGGCGAGCCTGTGTCAAAACAAACTATTTCTAGGTGGATTGGGTGTTGCATTACATTTTGTTATCCTCATCATGGCAAGGAGATTCCAGCTGGGATTAGGCCTCATTCCACTAGGGCTACTGCCACTTCCACAGCATTTCTAAGGGGGGTGGCGACTAAGGATATTTTGGAGGCAGCTACTTGGAGTTCAGTGCATACTTTCTCTAAGCATTATCACCTTCCTCTCTACTCTAAGTCTAGGGCTGGTTTTGCCACTGCTATTTTGCAAGGCATGTTGTCAGTTCCTGCTTCCTTATAATTTGCCAGCCTCCCTTACCTCTGCTTTGGGATTCTACCCAATAGTTAGGACTGCAGCAATGTGGAATGAAGAACATAGTACAGTTTTGTACCTACCATAAATGTAGATGTTCGAGGATCCACATTGCTGCAGTCCAATTTACCCTCCCTCCTTCCCCTCTGTGTTTAGGGGTGGTTGTGTAGGTGAGGTTATATTCTTCTAATTGTGTATATATTGTGTATATATATATATTTTTTGGTGCAGGTATTTTGGGAGTTTTTGTTTTTGGCCTTATCTTTTCAGGGTCTTCTGACATCTGGGGCAAGAAAGGACTGAGGATATGACGTCGGTCATGCGCATTAGTACCCTGACGTACTGACGTCAGTCTAATGCGCCCTGACCGATGTCAGCCATATACTTTGGTATTCGGGCCGACTGGACAGCGGACTACCCAATAGTTAGGACTGCAGCAATGTGGATCCTCGAACATCTACATTTATGGTAGGTACAAAACCGTACTTTAACATGGAAAACTGTTCTATTGATTCTTCTGACCTTTGCAAGAAGGGTATCTTGAGAGTTGCAATTTCTTATGGTGAGTCATCCCAACCCTATCTAGTTTTCCATAGGGACAGAATTTCTTTGAGAACTAATTGTCCTGTTATGCCAGAAGTGGTATCCAAGTTTACTTTAAGCCAAGCCATCCATCTCCCCGTTTTCTTTCTTGAACCTAAAAATGAGGGAGAATGGATACTCCATACCTTGGAAGTTTAGACAACTCTGATACTATCCTGGCAAATCTAAATCTTTCATATCTTTGGATCAGTTTTTCTTGGCTCCTAGTTTGCAGTCCTCTGCGAACTTCGTTAGCCAAAGACCTTTTGTGTTGGCCTGTACCTCAGAAAAGTAGATTCCAAACAGGAGAGGACCCAGGACTGAACCCTGTGGTACTCCACTTGTCAGTGGTCTGAAGTCAGATTTGGAGTCTGCTACTTTCACAGTGTAGGTTCAGTCAGTGAGCCAGTTGGCAACCCGTTTTGTGACATAGGGATTTATACCTAGTTTAGTGAGTTTATCTGTAATTCCAGAGTGGGTGATGGTGTCAAAAGCCTTGGTGAGATCTAGAAAGGTTGTGTGAACCACCTTACCCACGTATGCAGCTTTGGTGGCTGCTTTAAAGAAGTCCATCAGGTTTAGGAGACATGATCTGACTTTCCAAACCCGAACTGGGTGGGGTCCAGAATTTGGAGATTACCATCAGGTTTAGGAGACATGATCTGCCTTTCCAAACCCGAACTGGGTGGGGTCCAGAATTTGGAGATTACCAATATCTTTGTTTAGAAGTTCCATTACCTTGCAGACCAGGCTAGTTAGGCTAATAGGGCAGTAGTTCCCGGGTCCGTGGTGGCTTCCCCTTTGTGGAGTGGGATAACAGTCGCTGTGCGCCATTCAGTGGGCACAAAGCCTGAGGTGAGGCTATGATTGAACATGGTGCTTAGGTGGGGTGCCAGTTCATTCTGTAGTTCGTGTAGAATGCAGCCTGGGATGTTGTCCGGTCCCATGGATGCTGTGTTCTTGGCTTTGGAGAGTGTGGTTTTTACCTGTGCAGCCATGATTGCAGGAACTTTGCATTCTTTCAGTATGGAGATGGGCCCTTTAGGGGGTGAGAGGGGGGTAAAGTTAGCACGGAGTGAGAGGGGGGTAAAGTTGGTAAAGTTGGCACTGAACCTATCTGCCAAGATGTTGGCAATATCAGTTGGTTCTGTATATTTAGTGCTATTATGCTGCAACTCAGAGAAGATCTGAGTGTTGCCATTGAGATTCTTGACATAGCTATAGAATGCTTTGTGGTTGTCTTTAGAATCGGTGGCAATTTTGTTTTTGTAACTTGCTTTGGAGGGTTTTGAGGGATCTCAGCTTCTTACTGAGGCTGACAAGGGAGTTCCTCCAATCATGGGAGTTTACTCTGGGACCACCAGATTGGCTTCCTTTTTTTTGGAGGATAGATAGCATCTTGCTTCTGTTAGGGATAGCACAATCCATGCACTCGTGTAAGTGCTTATAAAGTGCATTTGTGTAGGATTCAGCAGTCGTACCTCTATTGTCCGTCTGCGTGGGTGTCGTGAAGTTTGACACTTCTGTCTTAAGAAGCATGAAGTTGGCTTTGGAGAAGTTTTTTACGATGGTTTCCCTAATGGGGGGTGGGATGTGGGTGTGTAGGGTGATTTAGCTAGGAATTGACATCTGGTGTGGAACACCGGTCGCCCACGTTGGTAATGACCAGGTTTAGGATATTGCTCCCCTGGTGGGGGTGTGGATAAGTTGATCCAAGGCGTTGGAATTTATGAATTCCAGGAAACGTTTAGCAAGAGTTGGTACACTAGTAGCTTTCTCAGTTAATGGTGGGGTTGTTGAAATCGCCCATTATTAGGGTGTTGGGTTGTACCCTAATATTTTCCAGTGCATCAAGAAATGAGGAGTGGGAATCTTGGGGCATGGTGGGGGGTCTGTAGCAAGTTACCGTTTGGATTGTGGTTTTGCCCAGAGTTAGTTGCACTTGGATAATCTCGGATGCATAATGCTGAGCAACTAGCCCGGAGGTGTGAATATCCTTAATGAATATGGACATGCCTCTCCCTTAGTGTTTCGGTCCAAGTTAGGTGGCCGAAAGGTGTGGTATGAATTATAGCCTGGTAATGCAGGGGTGCTCTGTGGAGCCTTGAACCAGGTCTTTTCACTGCACAGAAGTTTGTTCTCCATTTTAAGGAGTGCCTCGAGTGAATTCATTTTAAGGTTTAGACTTAGCATTGAGTAGCATTACCCTCAGAATTTGCTTGCTTGTACCCATTACGGTGGTGAATTTGTCATTTGAACCTTTCCTAAAAACACTATATAGGGGTGGCAAGAGCCTTTGCCAGTGTCCGGAATCCCAAGGGCGACGTGCTTTTCCAGAGATCCATGGGCAGAGTTGCTGAAATGGCCAGTAAATGAACCTTGACAGAGGAATAAGGCCACAGGATGTCCATGTCATCCTAGGCAGACGGATACTGGATCTCCTTAGAATGACACCAGAAGCTTAGCCAATTGAAGTCAGTCATTTTGTCCTTTTACTGTGATATTCTGGGTGATGGCAGGATGCTACTCAGGGTTAGGGTCCTACCTGCCTGGGCTAAAATTTGAGAGCTCCTCCATGTCTCTCCATGTAGTCCAGGGAGGTACGTCTCTGGTCATTCACACCAACATGAACAAGGACAGAGTCATATTTATATTTGTGGAGTGACCTGAGTGTGTGCGTTGTGGCGGATCCTGGCACCTGACCGGCAGCTTGACAGTAACTTTCTCCTTGTTTAGCCAGGTGAGTGGAACATCAGTGTGCCTAACTATAGTCACCTATGACTAGAGTGTTGGGTACGATTTTATGCCGTATGTGCTGTGGTAGAGTGGCACACCTGAGTTTGTGGGCGCTGTGTCATTTGGGTTGTGTTGGGGGGGGGGAGTGGAGGTTGCTTGCATTTCTGCTTTGGAGGTCTATTTGAGCAGATTTTTTATTGAGAGCCTCCGTGAATATAGGTGTGTGTTTTGTTTCTATGTGTGTGTTTTGGTGGTGTAGGTTTTGAACTATGTGATAGTGTGGTGTGGTGCAAGTGTTTACCTTCTCTCGACTCTCTAGTCCAGTCTTTGGTGAAGAGAGCTTTGCTTCTAGTTTGGCTATATAAGTGCATCTCTCTCCGGTTGTAGTGTTGGGTGGTAGGAGGAAAGGGTTGTCTGTGTACATGAGGCAATTGCTGCATTGCCCCAAGATACCCAGATTCATCAGGTAGACGGAAGAAAACAGAGAGCTGACCCTTAGACATGCCTGGATAGGTGCTTATTTATTAAGTACTAAAAACAGTCTTCCTCTAGGCAAGTGAGGAAGGTTGAGTGCTGTAGTAATTTGTAGCTTATTCAGTGCTTACGAGTTCTGAACAAGTGCTGACGTCAAGGAAACAGATTTCAGTGCTAAAACAAAAAAACTGGCTAGTTCTAAGGGAAAATTTGAAGAGCACACTTTATGGCACGGGGAATAGTTTAACCCTAGATAAGCGGCGATGCATAGTGTCTTTTTTTTTTTTAATAGTAGCAAATGAGCAAACTAATTTAAACAAATTAACCAATAAAAAGCTAAAAACCTCAATCTTTTAAATTTTTTACACTTTCCCAAACCTGACCCAGTAGCTGTAGTACTTGATCCCACTACTGCTAAGCACTTTATTCCAATTCTGGCTTTTCTGATAAGGATGGGAAAATTGATAGGTGTTGGGGGTGTATACCTCTGTAGCTTTGTTTTGAATTGTCGGGCTCATCTTTATTTTGACAAATTGTAAAAGTATGAGGAATATTTTACATGCATTTTCTTCTTATGAGGAAAAGTCTGTCACTACTCATTGTTTCCAGTGTGATTCTTGACACTTCAGGGCTGTTGGCTATTGGTACTGTATTAAGGAGGTTTTCATGTCTGTAGTCTCATCTCCCAGATGATAAAAATGAGATTTTAAGTTTTCCCTTGGATAGAGTTTGTGTTTAGCGCCTCTGCTGCAGAGGGGATCAAAAAGCGGCAAGCTGAACCAGGAATTTTTCACCTCTCCCTTTCCAAATTGCCCAAGGTTTTCCATCTCCTCCAGTTTTGGCAAAAAAAAAAGATTAAACTGTCTCAACAAAATTCAGGTAAACTGACATTTAAGAAGAAATGACAAGTGGGTTCCAAAATGAAGTCTCGAACCTGCCAAAACCAAGGACAGTCCAAGTCTGAATGAATATTCAAAAGACTTTGACCTACTTCCACCCTGGCTGCTTTTTTCTTCTTCCTAAAAGTCTGAATCTCCATTTTTCTGTTTGGCAACAGATTGCTTCAGACATTTGGGTTTTGAATGTCATTCATCAAGGTTACAGGTGACAGTGGGAGGAAATTCCTCCTTTCCAGGTGGTAATTTCTCATCATCCTGATCAGGCTATCTTGTTTCCACCTTTTCTTTATATGCTGTCACAAGGAGGGGTAGAGCCAGTACGCCTTCCCAAGTGGGGAAGAGTTTTTATTCAGGGATGTTCCTTGCGCCAGAGAAAGAAATTGCTTTGAGACCAATTCTGGATCTTTTCTTTTTGAATGCTGTTTGTGATAGTGCCCAAATTCAAAATGTTACTTCAGAACCAGTTTACTTTTTTTTTTTTTCCTCTCTCAAGTTTTCTGTTTACGTTGGACTTGAGACTTTTCATTGCATTCCTGTTGATCCAGACTTTAGATTAGTTTCTTAAGGTTTTGTGTGTCTGGATCACATTATCAGTTCTCTGCCTTACCCTTTTGACTTTCCACTGCACTGGTTTTAGTCCCAGAATGTCTAGATCAAGTTGTAGCTTATTGCAGTCTATAAATTATCCACGTTTTTCCATACTTAGGCTCTGCAAAGATAAGCAAGTTGTCTTTTTCATAATATCAAGTCTTTGCTTTGGATGAGAGAGCTCCTTATACAAGCTGGGATTCCAAGCTAACATTCAAGTCGTTCTTGGTTCCCTAACCCAGAATTGTTTACCTCTGTTCAAAGAGCTCCCACGGGGGAAACGTGAATCTTAATTTAGATCCGTTTCTAAGGTGTTTGTCTGAGACTTTGGTCACTGCTAGGGAATAACTCAGGATTTTGGGTCTTATGGCATGTAGTATTCTCATGATACCCCTGGCAAGAAAGATACAGTGGTATCTGAATTTGTTTGGTCTAGCATCCAACACCCTTTATCTTTTCAAACCCAGTGCTAGGTGTTGTCAGAAAATGTATCTTTTTGGTGGAGACAACAGATATCTTTAAATCCAGGTCTCACCTTCTCTGTCATTGTGCCAAATGGAGTCTATTACCATGGATGCTTCAGGCTTTGCTTGGTGGAGCAGTTTCAGGAGGGATAAAAGTGCAAGGGGTGTGAAACATCAAGAACAGGCGCAAGCATATGAATACCAAGTAGATGCTTCCCTGATCAAGGCATTCAACTCTCTGAACCATCTTTGGTCTCGGAGACCTTTTCAAGTAGCTACAGATAATACCGTAATCATGTATAGCAAACGATGGGGGACCAGGTTGTAGCCGCCCCCCGCCCCCAGACTAGCCATGTTAGCTTGGGATATAGATTCACAGCACAGTCCACACGGCAGGCATTCTACATTCCATCTGAGCAAAATTTTATGGCAGACTAGCTGGGCAGGATGATGGCAGACCCTCACTGATGGAAACTAGATCAGGTCTTCCATGATTTGATCCAGCTATTAGTTCCTCAAGTAGACCTCTTTGGACAATTGACTGGCAAGATTCTGTTCCAAGATGCCATGCAAGAAGGCCTGAAAGACAGAAATTTTCTTTGGACAGGAATGCTCCTGTATGCTTTTCCACTAATATCCAGGGCACTCTTGAAGATTCAGAAGGAATCCCCCATTCGTTGTGGTAGCTCCCTTCTGGCTCAGGCAACCGTGGTTCTCCCTTTTGGAAATGGCCAGGGGCAGTTACCACAAGCTACCTTACAGATTGGATCTACTCGCACAAGAACAGGGTTGACATCTTCAGTTGACTGCCTGGATGAGAGGGTCTTACTACTTTCGTGCAGCAGGTACTAATGGAAGCAAAAAGCCTCCTAGAAAATCATAAACTAGTAAATGAAGAAAAGTTTTTAGTTGGTGCTAACATGACCACCACCCTTTCAGGGCTAGTTGTTGAATGGTTTTACAGTATTGGTGAGAGTTACTATCCTGTGGCCTTTTTATTCCTCTGTCAAGGTTCATTTATTGGCCATTTCAGCAAGTCTGCCCATGGATCCTCTTTCAAGGCACTCATGTCAGCATGTTTTTGAAAGGAGTTTTATGCAAGAGGCTTCCAAGGAAACCAGTGGCTCCCTCCTTGGGATCTTAATTTTATGTTAGGGATGATAACACTTGCTCCATTTAAACCAGCTAGTCTGACTAACTTGAAGTTAACATGGAAAACTGTGTTCTATTGATTCTTCTGACCTTTGCAAGAAGGGTATCTTGAGAGTTGCAATTTCTTATGGTGAGTCAACCCAACCCTATCTCGTTTTCCATAGGGACAGAATTTCTTTGAGAGCTAATTGTCCTGTTATGCCAGAAGTGGTATCCAAGTTTACTTTAAGCCAAGCCATCCATCTCCCTGTTTTCTTTCTTGAACCTAAAAATGAGGGAGAATGGATAACTCCATACCTTGGAAGTTTAGACAACTCTTGACACTGTCCTGGCAAATCTAAATCTTTCATATCTTTGGATCAGTTTTTCCTTGCGACAGTAAGAGGAGAAACTTGTGCCAAAACCATTTCCAAATTGTTTGAGGCTGTTTGCTTTTGTCATACTCGCCATAGCAATTCTGTTCATGCAAGGCCAAGGCCCACTCTCTCAGGGTCTTGTCTTCATCTGTGGCATTTTGGAAAGTGTTGGATTCTAGAAGTATTCTAGAAACTGATACTTTGTCCTCTGTACGCACTTCTACAAAGCACTAAAGCTTGATCTGATGTCCATTTTCATTTGTTCCTCAACTGTTTGGCTCTGATCAGATCCTTGGATCCAACTTTGTTGATGTTCATCGTGCATACAGCTGCAGTCATAACAGATTGGTTCTCCTGCCGTCAGGCGGGTCCTCGGTCGGCCGAATTTCAAAGTCTAGGTCCGGTGTCGGTTGTCGTCGCTTCTTCCCTGACGTCAGTGCGACAGGGGTATAAAAGAACCAGCCAACGCCATTTTCTTCAGTCTTTCTTGCCACGCGGTGCCTGAAGCAGAAGCAGTTCGCAAGTGCTGGTCGGCCAGCTCCTGAGATTACGAATATTTCTTAACCGAAGACTTCTTGAAAGCTAAGTACCCCATTGGGGAAACTTTTTTCTTGCCTCAGACCGATGTCAGACAAAGTTAATAATTGCATTTCATGTGGGAAGCAAGTACCGCATAAGGATTTCCATTCCCTCTGTATACCTTGCTTAGGCCCAGACCACGACGTCTCGGCCTGTCGCTTTTGTGCTACATTCAACAGACGCAATATTAAGAGTCGGGCGGAGTTCGCCCAACACTATTTTGGCAAAAAGTTTAATTACAACATGTCGTCGGATACTCATATTTTGAGTAAACTACGTAAAGATAAGGACCGACATACGAGGTCCGCGACTTCTACTGACACCACGCTAAAGCCGACTACATGTGCTCCGGTTCTCAGCGAGGCGCCTACGCAGCCACTTACTACAGATTACCCTTCATTAGCGGTGTCTTCTGTGCCCGAGGTCGCAGGCTCTTCGGCCCTCACCCCGACTACAGATACCGAAGTCACTCTTGGCGGGGAAACTCAGTTCAGACAGGCCTGCCACCTCTCAAGGTGTCTTCAGGCCTTCTTTTTCCATTAAGGCTTACACTAAATCTAAAGCAGCCATGCATTCTAAAAGACCAGCTCCACAGGGCCCCTCTCAAGGCCTCATGCCTAAAAAGCAGGTGCTCAAAATGGCTGAGGATTTGATTACTTTTATCAGGGGTTCTCCACCCCCCTCGGACAAAAGGCCCAGAGTGGAGGAAGACTACCCTTCCTCGGACCAGGCCTCCATTACTTCAAAACATTCTGAGGACCAGGAACATTCTTACTCCCCTTTCGAAGATTCTGATGCAGAGGAGTCCATTCCCTCTGTTTTCCCCCCTGAGGATTACTCTTTTGGGGAAACCTTGCATACCTTGAGGGAACACTTCCACTGGGAAGGCCAAGAGTACTCAGACTCCAAGAAAAGGCTCAGGGATTTTCTTTTGCTCCCTCAGCACAGGCCTCTGGCTATACCTCCTGTCTTTAGACGTACTAGATGTGTATTCAGAGGCTAGCCTTAACCCAGATTCTTTACCTCCAGCTCCAGTCAAGCCTGACTGGTATTACCGGGTTCCTGATTCACACCAATTCTATACAAAAGCCATGCGGCTGACCCAGAAACTATTTCACAGGGTCCCAAGGGAATTGAGGCCTCCACTGCCAAAAATCCATTACCTTCAGAGAGAGATTCCAGAGCTTTAGAAAGGTGGGGGAAAAAGGTATACACCTCGGCCACTTTAACCATGAGGGCTTTAAACTGTCAGTTCCATATGTTAAAGTATCAACAGTTTTTGTTCTCAGTTGAAAAGCAAAATGTCATAACCTGAAGAACCAGACTTGAAAGAGTTGCAGGATTTGTTGCATTGTGCAGAGCAAGTGGGTAAACATACCTTGCAATGTGGTTTTGATGCTTTAGAGGCCTCTTGTAGAGCTGCTGTTACAGGATCAGTCATACGTAGACATGCTTGGCTCAAAGAGCAAACCTTACCAGATCATGTCAAAGCTAAATTACTAGATGCACCTCTTCAAAAAGATGTATTGTTTGGTGTTAAAGCTGAGGAGGTATTAAAGAAAATGGAGGAAAAGGCAAAATCAATGCAAACAGTGAAAGATTTCCTACAGGTGCAACCGCCACGTTTCGGTAGAAATTGGCCTTCAAAAAATTGGTCCTTTCCAGCCACGGACAGACCTCAAAGAGGTAGATACAGGCGCCCAAGAGGTACAGGGCAATCTCAAGGATCATTGAGGCAGAAAATGGCAAACACCTACACCAAGAGGGGGTGAGGATAGTTCACAGCCATTCAGAAGGCAGACCCAATGACTTTTTGCATGCCAAGCAAGGCTCAAATGGCAGCACCTTTAGGCGGAAAACTGGCATTTTCGAAAAATTGGCATATTGTCACAAAAGACAAATGGATCCTGGACATTATAGACAAAGGCTACCGATTCCACTTTCACACCCTTCCACAAATGAGAGGCATGCCAAACCTGCCACACAATCAAAGTGCAGAGGCACAAAAACAAATTTCAGATCTCATGGACATGAAAGCTATTCAAGCGGTACCTGCACAAGAACAGGGTCAAGGTTTTTATTCCAGACCCTTCCTGGTACCAAGGAAGGGCAAAGATTGAAGACCTATTTTGGACCTATCCATCCTAAACACATACTTACTCGTACCAAAGTTCAAGATGCTCACATTACAGCAACTTCTTTCCATGCTGGTCAAGGAGTCTTGGCTGGTAACATTGGACCTCAAGGAGGCATACCTGCATGTCCCAATCAGAGAAGATTGCAGAAGATGCCTCAGATTTGTTGCAGGTTCATCCCATTATCAATTCTCTGCATTGCCCTTTGGCTTATCTACAGCGCCCAGAGTGTTCACGAAATGCCTGGCATCAGTAATTGCCTTCTGCAGACTTCAAGGGATACAAATATACCCATATCTGGACGACTGCCTGATCCAAGCGGGCAGCAAACACTCTTCTGAAACACCTGGCGTTTGTAATAATGTTGTTGAAATCTCTGGGATACACAGTCAACAAAAAAAGACTAATACCCTCTCAAACAATAATTTTCCTGGGTGCCAGCTTGGATACAAACACCCAGATGGCTTACCTCACGCCAGAGAAACGAGGGCAATTAACTCAATACTTCAGAAAACTGGCAACCTTCACCAGGCTGACTGCAAGGAAAATCCTGCAGGCTCTGGGATTCATGGCATCTTGCATCCTGCTAATCCCATGTGCAAAGCTGCATATGAGGAAACTTCAATGGTACCTAAAAAACTTATGGTCTCAACACAGCCACAGTTTGGAAGCAATCATACCACTGATTCCATGTCTTCAAAAGGAATTTCTGTGGTGGGCTCAAGCATGCCAAAGAAACATAGGTCTCCCATTCTGCAAGCCTCAAGCAAATCAAGTCATCACAACAGACGCCTCGGACTACGCCTGGCGGGCGCACATGACAGATCGGTGCATTCAGGGCAAATGGTCACAAAAAGAAAAGCACCTACACATCAATCAAAAGGAAATGCTAGCGGTAATAAATGCTATTATGGCTTTCAAAGACATACTGCATCCAGGACAACTATTGATAATAACAGACAACACCACAGTGATGTGGTATATAAACAAACTGGGAGGAACTTATTCATATCCCCTGTGCAGACTAGCCATGTCCCTTTGGAACACGTCTCTGGAATTGCAAATCCAACTTCAACACAATTCCTGCCAGGGAAGGAAAACACACTGGCAGACAACCTGAGCAGAAATATGACAGATCCACACGAATGGAAGTTGCATCCTCAAGTTTTCACAATGATCATTCAAGCATGGGGAAGGCCAGACATAGATCTCTTTGCCACACACAGAAATTACCAATTGGCAAAATTCTGCTCAAGGACCTTTCATCCACAGGCCTGGAAAGTGGACACACTCTTTCAGTTGGACAACAATGACAGTTTATGCCTTTCCACCTCTTCCACTACTGGCCAAAGTTCTATTAAAAGCCAGAGCAGACAGACCAAAGATGATTCTCATTGCTCCAGACTGGCCAAGACAACACTGATGCCCACTTCTGAGGAGCCCGACGCATTCCCCACCATGGATCCTGCCTCTAATGCCTCTTCTACTGACTCAGCACAACTTCAAAACTCTTCAGTCAGCTGAAAACGCTCAATCTAGCCGCATGGAGGATTCCTTAAATTCACAGCAGACCCTACTCTCCAAGGAGGTGCAGGATGTCATTTTGGAGGCCAGAAGGCCTTCCACTAGAAAAGCCTACTCCGCAAAATGGAAACGGTTTTGTGTCTGGAATCAGAAAAAGGGTCAGAATCCTGGAATACTGAATTTACCTCAAATACTCCAGTACCTAGCCGAGCTGCTAAGCAGTAGACTTTCATTCTCCTCCAAAATCCATGCCTCAGTCATTTCTGCAGAGTACAACACTGATCCTCCTTTATTCTCTCACCCTTTCTTAAGGCAGTTCCTCAGAGTGGCTAAGAATATAAAACCCCCAAGGAAGCAAACCAGTACCTGCTTGGGACCTCAATTTCATTCTAGAAAAACTAACCCTGCCTCCTTTTGAGCCAGCTGCTTCAACAGATCTGCAATATTTGTCATGGAAAACAGCCTTCCTTCTAGCTATCATCTCAGCACGCAGGGTTTCGGAACTACAAGCCCTCATGGCTGTGCAGCCTTTCATCATTTTCCATCAGGACAGAGTTTCCTTACGAACCAATCCTTCATTTATGCCAAAGGTAGTATCCAGGGTAGCCTTGAATCGGGCTATCCACTTACCTACCTTTTACCCTAATCCACAAAACAAAGGGGAGAGGTTACTACATTCCTTGGACATTCACAGACAGCTCCGTTATTATTTGGACAGAACAAAGCCTTTCAGAAAATCAGAGCAACTCTTGTGTCCTATGCTACAGGTGCTCAAGGGAAGCCTATTTCCAAACAGACAATCTCAAAATGGATAGCCCGCTGCATACGCTTTTGTTACTCTTTTCATGGTAAAACTGTACCTACAGGCATCAGATCTCACTCCACAAGGGCCACAGCTACCTCTGCAGCTTTCCTCAGGGGGGTTCCTACCAAAGATATTTTGGAAGCAGCCACTTGGTGTTCTGTACATACCTTCTCCAAGCACGATCACCTACCATTATACTCCAAAACTAGAGTGGGCTTTGCCACTGCAGTCTTGCAGGGCATCCTGGCTCCACTTGGTGCCTACCACCCCTTTATTAGCTTTGGGATTCTACCCATCTGTTATGACTGCAGCTGTATGCATGATGAACATAGTACAGTTTTGTACCTACCATAAATGTAGATGTTAAGAGTGCTAATACAGCTGCAATCCAGGTTTCCCTCCCTCCTTCCCCTCTTGGGACAGGCCTTATGGCTAACACCTCCTCATACAACCTCATTGGGGTATTCTTTTATGGTGTATTTGCTTGCAACTGCTGTTTTTTGATTATATTGCATTTGCTTTATTACATTTATGTTTTGCCTTCCTTCTGGGGGCACCTGACATCTGGGGCAAGAAAAACTGAAGAAAATGGCGTCGGCTGGTTCTTTTATACCCTTGTCGCACTGACGTCAGGGAAGAAGCGACTACAACCGACGCCGGACCTAGACTTTGGAATTCGGCCGACCGAAGACCCGCCTGACGGCAGGAGAAACCCATCTGTTATGACTGCAGCTGTATTGGATCTCTAACATTTACAATTACAGCAGAGGCCACCAAAGCAGACACCCAAACAACTACCACCTCACGACCCAACACATGCAACACATAGACCACACAGTCAGAGTGTCAAACAGTCACAGCCCTTAAGGCCAAACAAAATGCCAGACACACTTGTCATTGGTGATTCCATAGTCAGGCACACTGACGTCCCGCTCACCAGACTGAGTAAGGAGAAGGTCACAGTAAGCTGCCTGTCGGGCGCTAGAATCCGCCACATAATGCAAGCACTCAGGTCTCTCAACAGCAGGTACAAGTACGACTCAGTCATTGTCCACGCTGGTGTCAACGACCTGAGACGTACCTCCTTGGACTACATGAAAGGACGCCGAGGAGCTCTCTGATTATGTAGCCCAGGCAGGTATGACCCTGACCTTGAGCAGTATCCTACCTTCACCTAGAATGATGCCACAATACAGTGATAAGATGATCAGCTTTAATAATTGGCTTAAATTCTGGTGTCATTCAAAGGGGATCCAATGTCTGTCTGCCTGGGATGACATGCTGGACAAGCCACGCTGTCCGCAAGGGACGGCTTGCACCTGTCACCCTGGGCTTCCGGATATTGGCAAAGGCTCTTGCCACCCCCATAGTGTCTTTTTTAGGCAAGGCTCAAATTCTAAACCTACCACCCTAGAACACCAAAAAGGAAAAAAGCTAAGGGTTATGCTGCTCAATGCCAGAAGTCTCAATCTCAAGATGCAAGCACTCGAGGCCCTTCTCAATATGGAGAACATCGATGTCTGTGCTGTGACAGAAACCTGGTTCAAGGCTCCTGAGAGCACCCCAGCACTAACAGGTTTCACCTCATATCATGCGTTCCGGCCCCAAAATCCGGACAACACCAAGAAAGGAGGGGGAGTGTCCATATTCATAAAGGACACCCACACCTCAAGGTTGGTGGCAACGCATGATGCATCGGAGACCATCCAGGTGCAATTAACCATAGGCAAGACTGCTCTGCAATTTGTAGCATGTTACAGGCCACCCTCTCAAACTCAGGAACCTCACATGGCCTTCCTGAAAACATTGGAGGGGATAAATTTATCTCCAAACACCATCATACTAGGTGACTTCAACTACCCTAATATAGACTGGGAACACTACTCAAGCCCGAACACTCTAACCCAAAGATTCCTGGAGTTCATAAACTCAAATGCCATGGAACAACTAGTCACCATCCCCACAAGAGGTGAAAACATACTTGATCTCATCATCACGAACATGGGATCAAAATGTTCAACACCGGAAGTATACCCTCACTGGTGAGATCAGATCATAAACTAATCTCGCTGGAGGTCCTCATCCCGCCCCACCTGAAACAAAAAGACCACAGTGAAAAACTTCTCAAAAGCCGATTTCACACTTCTAAAAACTAGTGTGGTCTCCTTTAAGGCCCCTGAGCCAGTGGTAAACATTACTCAAACCGCTGAATCACTTACAAATGCCTTCTACCAGCACCTACAGGACTGCATGGATCAGGCAATCCCAAACAAAACTAAGACTCTCTGTACCAAAGGCAAGCATCCAGTCTGGTGGACCCCAGCCATAAACAAGCTCTACAACAAAAGGAGGAAGCTACTACAAGATAGAGCAAAATCCTTGAAAGGTAAGACACCTTTGATCATTATAAGTAAAAACTAAGAGCTCTCATAAAATCATCCAAGGCAAATTTTGAGAGAAAAATCGCCAAGGACTCTAAAGACAATCATAAGGCCTTCTTTAGCTATGTTAGAAACCTAGGAGGAAACTCCCAGATATGCTCAGAATTAGTTCAAAATGATGTGAAAATTACTGAACCTACACACATTGCTAACATACTGGCTGACAGGTTCAGTGCAAACTTCTCCCCTCCCCAAAAGGAGAGATATCTATTCCAGAGGATTGTAGCCCCCCAAACATCTCCAACGCCCAGGTGAGAACTGCCCTCACTAAGGCAAAAAACACAGCATCCATGGGACCGGATGGTGTCCCCGGCTGTGTGCTTCATGAACTCAACGAGGAATTAAACCCACAGTTAGGACAGCTGTTTAATCTTAGCCTCACCTCAGGATACGCTCCAAGGAGTGGCGACGGCGACTGTGGTCCCACTTCATAAGGGCGGTGCCTCCACAGACCCTGGAAATTACCGCTCCATTAGCTTGACAAGCCTTATCTGCAAAGCCATGGAGAGGATCATAATGGAACTCAAAGACATAGGGAACTTGCAGACTTTGGATCCAACCCAGTTTGGCTTTGTCAAAGGCAGATCCTGCCTCTTAAACTTGGTTGACTTTTTCGAGACAGTCACCAAGGCCATTGATGAGGGAAAGGCAGTCCATACAGCCTACCTCGACCTGGCAAAGGCCTTCACACAATACCCCACTCAGGTATCATGAAAAACTCATCAGCTTGAATGTAAACCCATACATCACAAGATGGGTTGCAAACTGGCTAAGCGACAGAACCCACAGGGTCAGAGTTGCTGGAGCCATGTCAGACTCAAAGCCTGTCACAAGTGGTGTCCCACAGGGCTCAGTCCTGGGTCCACTCTTGTTCGCATCTACTTTTCTGAAGTACAAGCAAACACAGGAGGGTTATGGTAGACAATGTTAGCAGATGACTGCAAACTGTGCGGCTAAGACGAAAACACATCTGACACAGATATCCTCCAGAAGGGCCTCACAGAAATGGATAACTGGTGCCAGAGCCATGGCCTGAAGTTAAACGCTAAAAATGCATAGTCATACCCTTCGGGAAAAACAAGGTTACCCCTAGCTACCATATAGGTGACAATCCACTGAGCACAGAAAAGTCATCAGGGATCTGGGGACCCAAATTGACAGTAGTCTTCGCTTGACACTCATGTTGCTAAAGTAGTTAGGAAAACCTTCTATATCGCCCACCTGATCATGAAGGGATTCACATCTAGATCAAGGGAGGTCATCGCCCCTGTACTCATCACTCATTAGACCTATGATTGAGTACAATGCCCGCTCGAATGTATCTGACCAGACACCTGATGCAGCTTGAAAGGCCCCAAAAGTTCCTCACCAAAAGGATAAAGGGTCTCAAAAATATGTCTTATGCTGCCCGACTGAAAGAACTCCAGCTTTATTCAGTCTCATACCGCTTGCTCAGAGGTGACCTGTGCCTGACATATAAGGCCATGTCAAACCCAGATTTGATGAATATGCTTCACCTCAAAAATCTAGATCCCTCAGAACCACAAGGGCGGAGACTTAAACCTTGACACGGTTATAAATAGAACGTGCTGGAGGGACAGATTCATCACCCAGAGACTCCCTATGCTGTGGAACAAAATCCCGGTACATGTGAGGCAGAGCACCTCGCTGGCCTTGTTCAAGAGGAATCTTGACCAATGGATGGGAGATCGCAGATATACCCCAGGGATTACTTCAGTGTCACTGCTTGACAGAGGTACAGAAAAATGATAGGCATAGTTTTTATTCAAACTAAAGGGGTGGCGAAAGCCACATAACTATGGGCTAGGCTTATAAATGCCCTTGGGCAGATGGCCTAGTATGAACCTATGAACCTATAATTATGGTAGGTATAAAACCGTACTTTTCTACCAGTTTGTGGATTACTGAAAACTCTCGAGCTCCTTTTCCCATAATGCCCTAGTTGCTTACATCGGATGTCACTTGCTGCCTTAGCATATGGAAGTTATTCACTGTTTTCTCTTGCGTTTTTTTACAGTTTTTTTTGTATTGTGTGTAGATTCTATTAATACATCTGTAGATCATTGAGTATATTATTCCTATTCAGCCACTGTAGCTAAACAGCACTTGCATATAAATACCGAGCAAGTGCAAGAACAGTGCCATTTTGTACAGTCAGCCAGAGTGAATGAAGTAATGTGTAAATCAGCTTAAATACAAGTCTTACAGATCCCGACCTGTTCATGTACAAGAAATATCTTTAACTCGTACACCAATTCATCTCTTTTGAATGCATGAGACCAGTGACATGATGTCAAAAGTGGGATCTGAAATTTAAGCAACACACAAGCCATGAAGCATACTGTTAGAAGTGGAGGAATATACCACAGTGAACTCTCACACAGGTCAGCGGGCATTCAGAGGTACTTAAATTCATTTAAATTATATTTCAGCCGCCGAATGTATGGTGAAGTATTCAGAAGATTTGAAATTACAGAGGTAAACAAAATGTCCGAAATTGTGAAATACTGATAAAAGTATTCAAAATAAATACAAAAGCAGTCAAAACAATTTCCAAGAAGTTTAAAATGTACAAAAGGGCTAAAACGACTGCATTTCTTTGTAGTCTACTACTTTTTCACATTAATTAAAGCTGTTGAAGCGTCCAAAGCTTCTGGAATGTTCTCTGTGTCAGTGAAGCCTTTTCAAAGAGAGTGTTGTGCATTTGAGCATAATTACAAGTACCTGGTCTGTGCTTATGTTTAAACGTACTTTGTTGTGATGGCAGAAGGATTTTGCAGACTTGAACTGCTGGTGTTTGATATTGCTGAGAGTTGTCGAGTGTGTGAACAAAAATGTGATATTTTCATACAAGCTGCTTTTTCTGATGCACATACAGCGGCATTCATTAGCATGCTCAGAAGCCATTGAGAGGGAATGCTCATTTGTTTATGCACCTGCCTTGTATGCAGGGGAGGTGGAGAACCACCATATTGTGATGCAGGCTGAAACACGGTAAGACCCTGAGAGCTTAAAACATAAATTTAGAGAAATGTGTAACCCTCAGACAAATATTACAGTGGAAAGGCACATGATTTACACTAGAAGTCAAAAGCCTGGTGAAACTATAACAGCATACATTACTGATTTGAAAAATAAGGTAAAAACTTGCAGATTTATTTTGCAAGATGAGTTGATAAAGGACAGACTTGTGTGGTGGTAATAATGATGCAGTGAGAATGATTTTGCTTTGAGTCGGGGATTTTAACGTTGAGCAAAGCCATTGAGATTTGTCAGGTATATGAGCTTACAAAGAGGCACACAAATGTGTTTACGAATGAGGAAAAACTTGCATACAATGTCTACCAGTGCGTATGCTGATACTGTATAACAGAAAGCCAAGATAGATATATAAGCCGTAGGGGGTGGCAGTACCCAGTTTCAACCATAAACAGAATGGGGCCACGGCACCTAATCACACTGTTGGTTGTCTTAATTGTGGGGGCAGCCATGAACCGAAATGCAATAAGTGCTTAGCTTTTGGGCAGCAATGTCACATGCAAAGCCTTTTGAAATGATTCCACTCTTTACAAGTTTAAAATACTGCAATATTGTAGTAGAGAGCATCCAAAGAAGCAAGTAGATCCGTTTAGAAAGCTGTGAGCAAACTTTCTGTGTTTATAGTGTCTGATTGATGAAACTTTCATCAATCAGTTGGCAGCAAAGGGTGAAATATTTTGTACTGTTAGTATTAATGGAAAGCCTGTAGAGCTTAAAATAGATACTGGATCCAAGTGCAATGTTATATCAGCACAGATGTTTGCCAAGGTGAAAGCTGGTAAAAAAAAAAACTTGATTTGGCAAAGTGTGCAAAGCTAGTTACTTATGGTTGTGAAGAGATTCAGACTGATGGAGTAGTAGTTCTCACATGCCATTCTGCTGGGAACAACTGTGACTTGCAGTTTTACACAGTCAGACGCATGCAGTCATGGTTGGGCCTCAAAGACAGAGAATGGGACTGATTCCAGTTAATAAGGAGGTCCACGATATAAATCTGAACAACCGCGATAGTTTTACACAGAATATTTTTTGTGAATATGCTGATATTTTCAAAGACGAGCTTGGCAAACTACCAGTCACATATTCCATGAAGTTTAAACCATGCAGTAAGCCCAGTTCTCAGACCAACAAGGAAGGTTCCAGTAGCAATCCATAGTAAAGTAAAGACGGCACTAAACAAAATGGTGAATTTGGGTGTGATACCCATTCAGTTGGTTCTTTTACTCTAGTGATACCCATACAGTTGGTTGTTTTACTGGAGTTTATCCTCCGTGGTCGTAGCTCATAAGAAAAGCTCAGATATTTGAATATGTATTTATCTCAAAGATTTAAACAAAGTGCTTAGATGTCCTCCTCATCCGATGTGCACAGTAAGAAGTAGCAGCAGCTCTTGTGCCAAATGCACTATTTTTCTTTAGTCTTAGATGCAAAAAGTTCATTTTTACAGCTTTTGCTGGATCACAGATCTTCATTGTTAAATACTTTCAGTACACCATTTGGAAGCTACAGATTTTTGAGAATGCCATTTGGGATAAATTCTGTATTTCAATGCTCCAACAAATTTTTTTTCAGGTTATCCATGTGTTATAGATGAGAGGGCAGTGGTGAAGACCAACATGATAGAAACCTTAATGTTCTAGACCGTGCACATGAAGTCAGTCTTAAACTAAATCCTCAGAAATGTAAATTCAAGTTGAGAGAAGTTACTTGTGTGGGTCATTTACCAGTTCTGGCTTACAGCCAGATCTAAGCAAGCTGCAATTCTTGAGATCCCAATTACAAACAATGTCACTTCTTTGCAACGTTTTCTTGTGTGGTCAGCTATTTAGAAAAGTTCATCCCAGACCTGAGTGAGCTTTCAGCACCATTATGTGAGATGACATGAAAATGTAAACTGATCCTGGTTGGAACACCAAAGAGCATTTGATCTGAAACAGAAAATTGCTAGTCCACCCACATTAAGATTATTTTGATGTTCATAAGCCAGTAACTCTTTCATGTGACTCATCAAAGTATGGTCTTGGTGTAGTATGTCTTCAAGAAGGCATACCAGTAGACTGTGTCGAGAACTTAACTGAGATGCTGTATCCGCAAAATGAAAAAGCTTTTGGCGGGAGTGTTTGCATGTTCTTAGTTCAATGATTATATTTGTGGCAAACCTGTTCAGATAGACTGATCACCAACCTGTAGTGACGATCCTAAAAAAAAAGCTATACATTCAACCCCAGCATGCTTACAACACATGATGTTAAAATTGCAAAAGTACAGTTTTAGTACTGTCTGTACAAAAGACAAATATTTATACCTTGCAGGTGCTTTGTCAAGAGCACCCAGGCAGAGTACAGAACAGCATGACAATGGGCAAGCAGATCTTGAAGTCATGAAATCAAATTTTTTTCCTCATCACGTCTTAACTCTGGGAACACAGCTTTAGATCCTGTTCTTCAGAAGCTGACACACATCAAGGATGGCCATTGTGAAAAACTAGTCTCCTATTTGACATACAGAAGTATTTTCCTTACTGAGACTAGCTCATGATGGACTATGGAATCATCATGAAAGGTCCTAAAGTAGTTATTCTTTCAGCGTTACAGGAATATATCCACATTTTACATCATGGATACCCAGATACTGATCTTACCAAAAGAAGGGCAAGACTCAGTGTTTTGGCCTTCTATGTCAAAAGATGTAGAGAAGGAAACTCTAGCGTGTTCTAATTGCAACAGTACGAATTCACATCAACAAAAAGAGCCACTTCAGCTAAACCAGATTCCTAAACTACCATGGTCTGTGGTTGCTACTGATTTCCAAACGGAATGGTCGACATTACTTGTGTTAAATTCTTGGTTTGAAATTGACCTTCTTACTAATCTTATGTCTAGCAGGGTCATTACAAATCTGTGCATGGTAGTGTTTGCCACAGGATTTAAGGGGAGGTAATTATAAAAATAAATTGGAGACTCAAAGTAAAATGGAAGATTAGATTGTGCTAATCAACATCCAGGATTGAATGAAAATATAAATATAAAATGTTCTTTAAAAACAAATTAAAAGCTTAATTTGTTTAAGTAGAAGGAAACTTGTGGTTTTAACATTTTTAAGGAAGTTTAATTTAATAGTTTAGCTACTTCAGGGTTTATATACAAGAATGATGGAAGGTTGAGTATTCTGAGGAAGTCTGATGAAAGCAGAATAAAACTGTTTGACTCCAAGATTCTGGTCGTCCTATTTTATTTTCAACATTAGCCGGTGTGGTTTTTGACTTTCTTCACCCCTGTGCTTTTGGTCTAGTGTCTAGTTTTTAAGAGCCTTAGAGTACATGGCATTCGCAGTTATGATGGTACCTTATGCAGTTTTGCACATGAAGATCCAGTTGTGCTCTAAGTCGTCTTGGACTCAACACTGTTACTGTCTCTCTTGCCATCTTTAAAGTGGGAGCTGCAGTGGTGGATATCAAAAGTGAATCTCATCACAGGAGTTCCTTTCCTAGCATCCACACCCACCCAGGACCTTCACATAGACTCTTTTGACCTGGTCTGGGGTGTGTGGACAGGTTCTTCAACAGTTCAGGGATAGTGTTCCCCAGAGAGCAAGGCGCACAGTCTTCTGCTACCCCTGATTCTCAGCCTTCAGTCCCCAGAAGACTTGGATCCGCAAGGATCAGATTCCAAGCGGCAAATGTCTTTTTATCAGGCTACTCCTGCAGCAAGAGACAGTATGAAATGTAGTTCTGAAGCTGTAGAGGTCTGTCTCAGACCAGATGCTATTGGCTGTGCCATTCGCATGTATGCATGGTTGCACAGCCAACCCTTGCCAAAAGACTTCAAAGCTAAAGTTATTGATTCTGTTGTGGACAAAGACCTTTTGTTTGGTCCACAAGCAGCCACCTTATTTGAATTTCCTACAAGAGCAAGGCAAAACAATGAAGGAATGCAGGGAGATTAACCTCTCTGCCTAGATACAAGAGGAATTGCCCAGCGAAGCCACTTCTTTTGTTGGATGGGACTCAAGATCCAGTCAGAAACACAAGAAGGCTCCCAGAAAGAGATCCCCAGAAAAAGAGATCCCACATCTGAGAGGACCCCCCTTTCTCATGATAAATGTTGCAAGACTCCACATTACAAAAATCCTTTGGTACATATGTAGCTTGTATAGTCTCATCATCTTTATCCTGTATCAATTTAGTTTCTAGTTTTGTGGTTTACAAATAGAGATGTTTTGTTGTGGACACCATATTTTTTAAAATCCAGATCTCCCATTCTCCTTCATAGCTCCAACACAGGATTCAACCCATAGAGCTAAGGCTACTGCAGCAGTGACCACTTGAACATCTGCTGATTATGGTAGGTTTACTTATACAAATGTACTTTATCCATTCTAGACACTTCTATTTGGTATTGCCTTAGCTCCACAGGTTTTCGCAAAATGCATATATGTAGATGTTCGTGTTTCACTGTTGCAGTCATTACACTTGGGTTATCCTGCTGGCAGGCTACCCGCAGTCTGCCAGAATTCCAAAGTTTAGGTCCGGCGTCGGTTGCTGTCACCTCTTCCCTTGTCAGTGCGCCAGGGGTATAAAAGATTCCGCAGACGCCATTTTCTTCAGTCTTTCTTGCCACACGCGCCCTAAGCAAAAGCAATTCGCAAGTGGCGGTCAGCCGACTCCTGAGATTTTCGAAATCTATTTTCAGAACCGAAGTCTTCCATAAAGCTAAGTACCCCGTTGCGGAAACTTTTTCTTGCTCCAGACCGATGTCAATAAAAGTTAACAATTGTATTTCTTGTGGGAAGCAAATACCTCATAAGGACTTTCATTCTTACTGTATTCCTTGCCTAGGCCCTGACCACGACGTTACTAGTTGTCGGTTTTGTGCTAGATTCAACAAACGCACTAAGCGTCTGTTTGATTTTGCTTTACATTACTTTGGCCGAAGGTTTAACTACATAATGCCGTCGGAACAACCGATGACTGGAATTCATAAAAAAATGCAAAGACAAGGAAAAGGACAGGCATCCGAGGTCCAAAACAGATGAAGCCTCTTCAAGGCCAGTCGCCGGTTCTCGGTGAGGTGCTTTTGCAGCCCTTGATCAGAGCCACAGGCCGCATCAGGCTCCCATGTGGAGACACCTAGGCCTCTGGAAACTCAAGGTATTGGGCCTGCGGAAACCATTCCCTCAGATGGGTCCGGAGTCGCTGAGCCAGGAGTCTGCTTCTGAGGGTGTTTTCAGACCTTCACACAGCAGCCAAGGCAAAGTCAAAAACGCCATTAAAGACAAGGAAACAAATACAGCATTCTCCTGGACTGTCATCCATGCCAAAGAAACAGATGCTTAAAATGGCCGAGGACCTAATTACTTTGATCAGGGGCTCCCATCCCCCTCCTGATAAAAGGTCTAGGCAAGACACTGACTATGACGGACTCCTCTGACCAGGTTTCTATTTCCTCTGATTCCTCTTCAGATCAGGGATATTCTCTCCCTCCCTATGAGGACACTGATGCAGAAGAATCTGTACGTTCAGCCCCTCTGCCTGAGGATTATTCTTTTGGGGAAACCTTGCACACCATGAGGGAGCATTTCTATTGGGAGAGCCAGGATTATTCAGAATCCAAGAAAAGGCCGAGACTTTCTTTTATTGCCTCAGCACAGGCCCCTGGCTATCCCCCCTGTGCTTGATATTGTTACTGATGTTTTCTCTGAATCCAGTCTGTCTCCTGATTCTTTACCCCCTGCACCAGTCAAGCCAGACAGGTACTACAGGGTCCCTGACTCTCATAAATTCCTTTATAAAAACCCTGCTGCTGACCCAGAAACAATATCTCAGGTTCCCAAAGGGGTTAAGGCTTCCAGTGCAAAAAAAACCCTGTCCCCTCTGATAGGGATTCTAGAGCTCTGGATAGATGGGGGGGGGGGGAGTTTACACTTCTGCTACTTTAGCTGTAAGGGCTTTAAACTGTCAGTTTCACATGCTTAAATATCAACAGTACCTCATGTCTTTGTTAAAACAGAAAATGGTTACAAACTCAATGTCCTGACAATAAGGAAATGCAGGATTTATTGCATGCAGCTGAACAAGTGGGAAAGCGTACCCTGCAATGTGGTTTTGATTCAAGGCTGCTTGTAGAGCCGCGGTTACAGGCTCTGTCATTTCGAAGGCATGCTTGGTTGAAAGAACAAAGTTTACCTGAACATGTTTGGTGTTAAGGCAGAAGAGGTGTTAAAGAAAATGGAGGATAAAGCAAAATCAATGCAGACAGTAAAGGATTTCTTACAGGTTCAACCACCTAGGTTTAGCAGAAACTGGCCTTCAAAAAAATTGGTCCTTTCCGGTGTCAGGCCACAAAGAGGCAGATACAGACAGCCAAGAGGCAGATCTCAGCCCCAAGGCTCATACAGACCTAAACAATGGGGTGCTTCAGCCCCCAAAGGAGAAGACCACCAATCACAACCTTATAGGAAACAGTCCCAATGACTTCCCTCTACAAATGCCAAGCACTTCCCTTTTGGCAGCTCCCTTAGGGGGAAAGCTAGCACTTTTCTCACAACATTGGCACATGATCACCCAGGACAAATGGGTACTGAATATTGTTTCTCAGGGTTACAGGTTCCACTTTCACACCCTTCCAAAATCAAAAGGTATGCCGGACCTGCCACAAAACCAATGGGAAGAGGCACAAAAACAAATTTCTGCTCTCGGACATGAGAGCTATTCAAAGAGTACCACAGCAAGAACAGGGACAAGAATTAAGACTTTTTCTGGTACCCCGAAAGGACAAAGCCTGGAGACTAATACTGGACCTGTCAATCCTAAATACTTTCCTGGATGTTCCAAAATTCAAAATGTTAACACTACAGCCACTTCTACCCATGCTGGACAAGAAGGCTTGGCTAGTTACTTTGGACCTCAAGGAGGCATACCTGCATGTCCCAATCAGACAATCTTGCAGAAGATATCTCAGATTCATAGCTGGCTCAATGCATTACCAATTCTCTGCACTGCCCTTTAGCTTACCTACTGTGACCAGGGTCTTCACAAAATGCCTGGCACCAGTAATTGCATTTTGCAGACAAAAATGAATTCAAATATATCCCTACTTGGACGACTGCCTTATTCAAGCAGAGAGCAAGGACATTCTACTACAGCATCTGGCGTTTGTAAAAAGATTACTAATTTGCCTATGGTACACAGTAAACGAAAAGAAATCAAAACTAGTGCCCTCTCAAGAGATATTCCTGGGTGCAAGCTTTAAATACAACTGCCCAGATGGCTTATCTCACAACAGACAAGCAAAGGCAACTGATTCATTACTTTCAAATGATGGCAACAAAGACCCAGCTCCCTGCAAGAAAAATCCTGCAGGCCCTGGGCTTCATTGCATCCTGCATTCTACTAATTTCATATGCAAGACTGCATATGAGGAAACTACAATGGTATCTAAAAAGTGTGTGGACTCAACATTGCCACAGCCTGGAAACACTAATAACTCTAATTCCCTGCCTGCAAAAGGAGTTTTGATGGTGGGCACTGGCCTATCACCACAACAAGGGACAGCCTTTCACCTTACCCACAGCCAGGCAGACAATAACAGATGCATCTGATTATGCCTGGGGGGGCACACACGGCAGGAAAATGTATTTAGGACACGTGGCCCAAGGAACAAATGCATCTTCACATCAATCAAAAAGAGATGCTAGCTGTACAGAATGCCCTGGCAGCCTTCAAGGATCTACTACATCCAGGACAACTATTACTAAAGACAGGCAATACCACAGTTATGTGGTACATAAGCAAGGGGGCACACATTCCTACCCCCTCTGCAGGCAAGCCAGGGGGAACACATTCCTACCCCCTCTGCAGGCAAGCCATGACTTTGTGGAACACAGCACTGACCTATCAAGTACATCTGCAGGCACAATTCCTGCCAGGAACGAAAAATACACTGGTAGACTAAGCAGAAATCTCATGGATCCTCACGAATGGAAACTAAATCCACAGGTCTTCAGCATGATAAGGAAATGGGGACGCCCAGACATAGATCTTTTTGCCTCCCTTCCCAACTCCCAACTACAGAGATTCTGCACAAGAACTTATCACTCACAAGCATGGAAAGTGGATGCTCTATCATTCAGCTGGAAAACCCTGACAGTTTTATGCCTTTCCTCCACTGCCTCTTCTCAAGGTGCTCCTAAAAGTCAGACAAGAGAAGCCAAAAATGATCCTGATTGCCCCAGACTGGCCACGCCAGCACTGGTACCCAATCCTAAAGAACTTGTCTCAAGGCCCAGTCTGGCCTTTACCTCAAATTCCTCATCTTCTGACTCAACAAAACAATCAAATTCTGCACAGTCAACTCCGAACATTACCTGGCTGCATGGCAGATAATATAGCCACTCAGACCACTCCTCTCTCTAAAACTGTTATGGATGTCATTTTAGAATCCAGGAGGCCCAGCACTAGGAAATCTTATGCAGAAAAATGGAGATTCTGTGCTTGGAACCAGGCACAAGGACTCAAGCCACTTGGTCCAAATATACCTCAGATTTTACAATACCTAACTGAGATGCTGGACAAAGGCCTATCCTTCTCATCAATTAAGATCCATGCCTCTGACATTTCAGCTCATTACAATACGGAACCTCCTATTTTCTCTCATCCACTACTAAGACAGTACCTCAGAGGGACAAAAAACATAAGACCCCCAAGGAGAGCACCAATACCTACTTGGGACCTCAATTTTGTATTAGAAAAACTCACACTGCCTCCTTTTGAGCCAGCCAATACAGCTGATATAAAATTATCATGGAAAACTGCTCTGCTCATAGCAATAACTTCAGCAAGAAGAGTCTGAGTTACAGGCATTAATGGCAGTGGAACCTTTCATCATTTTTCATTAGGACAAGGTCTCTCTAAGGACAAACCCAACATTTATGCCAAAGGTAGTATCCAGTGTGGCTCTTAACCAAACCATTCATTTGCCAACATTCTATCCAAATCCCCAGAATAAAGGGGAGAGACTTCTGCACGCTTAAGACAGCTACGATTCTACTTTGACAAAACAAAAGCTTTCAGAAAAACTGAGCAACTGTTTGTAGCTTATGCTGCAGGATCACAAGGAAAGCTCATCTCAAAGCAGACTATTTCAAAATGGATAGGACACTGCATTCGCTTCTGCTATTCACAACATGGCAAATCAGTGCCTAAGGGCATTAGGCCACATTCTACCAGAGCAGCAGCCTTCCTCAGAGGAGTACCAACCAAAGACATTTTAGAGGCTGCAACCTGGAGTTCAGTGCACACTTTCACCAAGCACTGCCACTTAACCTCTCTATTCGAAATCCAGAGCAGGCTTTTCCACTGCTGTTCTGCAGGGCCTAGTAGCCTCTCCTAATCCTATTTAGGCTTTGGGATTCAACCCAAGTGTAATGACTGCAACAGTGAAACACTATGAACATAGTACAGTTGTGTACCCTACTATAAATGTAGATGTTCGAGTGTATTCACTGTTGCAGTCCAGGTTACCCCCCCCACCATCCCCCTTTTTCTTTGCTAGGACCTTTCTGTACTTCTCTATTCTATACAAACTATGTGGTGTATTTGCTTGTAGATGAAGGAAATGTTTATTTTACTACATGCATGCTTTTTGGCATAATTTTTTTCAGCCTACCTATTTGAGGGCACCTGACATCTGGGGCAAGAAAAACTGAAGAAAATGGTGTCTGCTGCATCTTTTATACCTCTGGCGCACTGACGTCAGGGAAGAGGCGACAGCAACCGACGCCGGACCTAGACTTTGGAATTCTGGACGACTGCGGGTCGCCTGCCAGCAGGATAACCCAAGTGTAATGACTGCAACAGTGACATCTACATTTATGGTAGGTACACAGCTGTACTTTGCCTGTAGGAGACTGCAGGGAGTCTACATCATCCAGTACC
The DNA here is from genome assembly GCF_019279795.1 of Protopterus annectens. Taxonomy (NCBI): domain Eukaryota; kingdom Metazoa; phylum Chordata; order Ceratodontiformes; family Protopteridae; genus Protopterus; species Protopterus annectens. The sequence continues at coordinate 727,108,213 of NC_056737.1, forward strand.
TGGGTGACCATCTCCTAGATTTGTCCGGTCAGGTTCTGACAGCTTCCAGAGTTCTGTTCAAAATGTTTTGCTTTCTGGGACTTTGAATTTTGCCAAATTCTAGTTGACTCCATCTTAACTGCTTATTTTCATTAGCTGTTAATACACTGCTTCAAGAACAGGTACAGTCAGCACATATCTCTGAGAATCCTTCCCAGCTGTGCTTCAGCTCATTTGTCCTAAAAGCCTTGGGACTTGGGGGTCTGGCCATTTATGACACCTTACGCCAGACTTCACAGTAGGCATTCAGGTATGTGGTCCCCGAGTTCAGGTTAGTCTCCCATTTATCAGACTACCCAGGACTTGTAAGCAGCACCTTCAGTAGTGGATGATAAACTGTCTGTTGTGGAGAAACCTCATGTGCTGTGGTTGACAGGGATGAGCAGTTTGACTCATGGTACATGTGCTGTGGTTGACGGGGATGAGCAGTTTGACTCGTGGAACTAACTCAGTGCCACAAGCCTCAGTCACTGCAGACATGGCTGCCTTTACTGTGAGCACTGCATCTGGGAGACATTTTAAGGTCTTTTGTTGAGAGTCAAGTTTTACTTGGACCAGGGTGATTTGGACACTTAGCATTTCAGGATTCACCAAGATTATAATGGTCATCCACTGGAACAGCATGGCAGTAGCTTATCAGCAAGCATGATATGCCCATTCTTATTCCTTTTGTGAAGTAGCTTTAAGGCACTGGGATTAGCTCATAAAGTCCATCTGCTTTCTAGAGGCCAGTTTCTTTGAAGGTAGTCTGTCACTTGCCTTTTTAAGCCCTGGGTTTGGCCCTTATGTCACACAAACTGGTAATTGCAAGTTGTTTTCCCTATGGAGCATGTCCCATTGTAACCTTTTCATCTTTGACTAGTGCCAAATGCAGCAACTAGTTTTTCCCCCGATTCAATTTTGGACATAATCACATAGCCCCATCCCCTTGTGGACCTTTGTTTCTTTTCACTTCCCCTTTTTCTTCATCAGTGTCTATCCAGAAAGACAAACTTCACAAGGCAAAAGTCATCCTCATAACCCTTAGCTGGTTTTGGCAAATGTTTCCTCTCCTTCTCCCTTTTTTTTTTTTTTTCCTGGGCAAGTCATTTTGGTTATGTTCCAGCCAAACCCTATTGACACATCCCTTCTGCAAACTTTATACAGGTATTCACTAGCTTAGTCTTCAGTACCACAAGTTGTTGTTTTAACCTTTGTCTCCATGAACAGTGTAGATCATTTCATCTTTGCAAAATCTCTGTACTTGAAAGACATGAAGACTGACTAACCTGGACAAGGGGACTTGACCTTTTTCTCAGCTTCAGATTCCTTTTTTGGTGAAATTTTTTTCTGCAGTGTTTGATTTTAGGGCTGTGCTGCTCCGACAGTCTTGCACTCTCTTTTTGAATTTCCATTTGACACTCCTCAGTGTTTAAAGCCTTTCTGAAAGGTACCTTTCTTCTAAGCTGCCTCCTGTGAGATCTGGTGCCTCTTATGTTGGCAAAGTGTATTTTACTCCCTTCTGAGTCTGCATATTCAGCTGAGTTTGGTACCTTCCTTGGGAAAAACTGATAGCCTTAAAAAGTAGGTTACGCTTTATGAAAAGTGATAAAGGTGCAAATATAGTGGTTATGGAACAAGAAAAATATTATTGTAATATGATGGACATTTTAGATAATCAAGATGAATATGAGAAAGTAAATTTATTTGATATTCATAAAAAATTCAGACTTATTGAATCATATATATATGAAGCACTTATGTCTGGATACATCAGTTTGGAGTTATGAATTTTGTTCTGTACAAAATCCAAAAATAGGGGTGATTTTTGGAATCCCCAAAATCCACAAAGATTCCAAAAATCCCCCTTTTAGACCAGTTGTGTCCAGCCCCCATTCTAGTACAGAAGGTATTTCCTTAATTATTGATGCAGTATTGGGTCCATTATTACAAGAAACAGCATCATTTGTTAAGGATTCATGGCATTTTTTAGATGAAGTTAAAAAATTTAGTTTGAATAAAGTGTTTGACTCCAATAAACATATTATTTTTACGTTGGATGTCACATCTTTGTACACGTGTATTCCCCATTATATAGGTATTGAAGCAGTACGCAGTTATTTAACAAAGAAAAAATTACTCCCGAATGAGGTTATTTCCACTATTTGTAGTTTTGTAGAAATAGTGTTAGAAAATAATTATTTTATTTTTGGCAATCAATATTATAGGCAGAGAAAGGGTATTGCCATGGGGTCACCTGCCGCTCCAGCATTCGCCAACACAGTCATGGCATGGTGGGAAATGGATATATTATCCATAATAAAAGAAGAGTTTACAATTGTGTTTTATAAAAGATTTATTGATGATTTATTTTTTATAATAGAAGGTGATATATCAACAGTAAATAATTTTGTGATAAAAGCCAATAAAAGTTCAGATTTTTTAAAATTCACCATAGGTGATGTAGGTTTAGTAGTGAATTTTTTAGATGTATGTCTATGGTGGGATTTAAATGATAATAGATTTCATAGTAAAATACATAGAAAACGGACATTTACGAATGGCTATTTACATTACAAAAGTAATCATCCAAAACACATTGTTAAAAATATACCCAGAGGGCAATATATAAGAGCAAGCCGAATGACCAGTAAGGTTGAAAATTTGATTGAAGAATTTCATTTCATAACCTCATTATTTTTAGATAGAGGTTATGATATTAATTACTTAATGAATAGTGGAAATGAAATTTTTGAAAAGCGTGATAGTTTATTTCCAGCGATTTTAAATGGTGTTGAATCTCAAAGTTTAACAAATACTTGGATTGAAAAAAATGGTGAAAAAGAAGTCATGTGTTCATTAGAGATGAGTAGTGAAATGAATATAATAGCATCAATTGTTAATAAAAATTGGAAAATTATTCAAGGGAACCAGGATGTCTCAAGAATCTTAGGTAATAATCCACACTTTGTATTTAGGAACACCAATAACATTAAAAAAATGTTGGAATTTAATATAAGTGAATACAAGAAGGCTGATATAGCTAAAAAAAGTGGTATGTTCTGCTGCCAGAATTGTAAAGTTTGTCGCTTCATATCAGTAGGGTCTAGTATTGTTATAGCCAGCCACAATAGAATTTTAGAAGTACCTGGATATGTAGACTGTAATTCATGTGGGGTGGTTTATGTAGGCATGTGCACAGCATGCCCTGCTTTTTATGTGGGTATGACTACTGTAGTCTTAATACCCGCATAAAAGAACATTTATATAGCATGAAATGCAAAGATGAAAAAAATGCTCTATATAAACATTCCAGAAAGTGCAATTTTTTTAAAAAATTTGTTTTTTCAGTACTAGAAGTTTGTGAAGCTGACAATAGGGCTGGGGATTTCAAGAATATGTTAGAACAAAAAGAAACATTGTGGCAGATCAGGTTAAATTCTGATAAACATCCTGGGTTAAATGAAGCAATAAATGTGAAATGTTTTTTAAAATATAGAAAGCTAAGCATAAATAAGGAATATAATATATTACATTTATTTAATTCAGTATAAATGATGAGGAGTTTTTAATTTATTATATTTTTAATTGTATTGATTAATTAAGTGTTTAATTGTTTTTAATTAAGTGCTGATTGAGTATGTATTTAATGGGTCAAAATTAGTTTGTGGAGTATTCTGATGAAGTCGTGTGATGAAAGCGTTTATTAAAGTGGATTTTACGCTATTTTTTTGACTGGGACATTGTTATTGGTGCTGTTAAAATTATACTGCATTTCAGTTTGCTACTTTATCCATTGTGCTACCTTTAGTGAACTAACTTGTCCAGTATAGTTCATTTTTCTTTTTACCTTCCTTGGGATGTTGCAACACTGACTTCCGACCATAGTTGGTCTTTTGACAGGGATCACATCAGTGTAATTACCCTGTCTTTCATCCCCGAACCAGTCCATTCCTTTACTAGGCTTTTCCACTGACTGTTCTAATCGGGAAGAGTATCTGCTACATTGAATGGACATAGCAGCTCAAATGTTGAGAGAATGAAGCTTTTTGCAGAGGGAGACAGCTTTTTGTCTGTAAAATAAAGCTTGGGCAGAGACCACCTGGGCTTATACTTTTAGCTGTCTGATTGCAGCCAGTTTAGTTTAGAAAAGTAGGGGAAGCCTCTCGGATAATCACATAAAGTCTGATCACTAGAGCAGCTGTTGCCTTCACTTCCTTTCTGACAAGCAGCTTTGAACATTTCTTCAGTAGCTGCCTGGTCTTACTAAACACATTTGCAAGATGTTACACTGGATATAATGTCCAGGTTGTCTTTGGGGCCACTGTTCTCCTGATGTTCCTGCAAGAATTTTTGCCCAGGTAAATGTGCTTTGGGACTCTGTTCTGCTGTTATCAGAAAATGGGGCTGCAGCAGCTTAGATGGGGTAAGTGCGAGTGCAGTAGGCCGATGATTCTCTACAAGGACTTGCATACAAAGTGTATTTTTTTTTTTTTTTTTTTTTTGCCTAGGCCTGGAACACTGTCACAAATCTTGCTCAGGCTGTCATTGTTCCAAAAACCTTAGGTCTAGGCTTTCTGTTTTCAACACCCAGAGTCTTAAACAGTTGGCCTAATCCAAGATAGCAGACTCCACCTCCCCAGATGGCCCTATGCTGCCAAAGAGCCTCGAATGTATCCACAGTCCAACATTTCTGACTCCAGTGTACCCACTGAGGTTGCAATTGCCCGCTACTGAAACCCCATCAAGCAACTGATATGGCTCCTGTGGCCTTGCAGACTGCCGATACATCTGAGGAATTGCATCTCATAATTTCCAAAGGACTGCATGGGGTCCCTCAAATTTTAGTTTGGGAAGGGATCCCATGCTGTCTAATAAGGTCAGTAGATTTTTCACAGGGATTGTTCAAAGCACTTTTCTTTGAAACCTGCTTCCCCTGAGTTCCTGCATCCACAGGCTAATCTTCAAAAATGTACCCTGGTTTCCTTCCCTTCTGATGAAGATCAGGACTATGACTCTGACCATTCTCTGTACTGTTTTCTCAGCTATATTCTCCGGGGCAAATGTCTTCTGACAAGGGGGACTCCCTCAAACTTTATTCCCCTTTTAAGGAAGCTTTCTTTTGAGGAAACTATACAGGACATGATGAAAAACACTTTAGTAGTAATCCAAACAGATCTCTGATCAGACTAGGTACTACACCCTCTTGGAGATGGGTAACCACACTCCTTTCCAATCCCTCCTGTCCTTGAGGCTTTCCAGGATGCTTTTCATTCTAGCTTTTTTTTTGCTCCTTATTCTTAACCATCAGCTGCTAAGAGACCAAACTGGTTTTAAAAGGTCCCTGATTACTTTAAATATCTGTATAAGAACCCAGTGGGCAGGCCTTTCTTCAGATAAACCCTTTAGGGTTCTGCCCAGTGCAAATGCCCTGCCTACTAACAAAGATTGTAGGGCTATGGATAGTTGAGGAAAGAAGGTTTATACCTCTGCTACTCTTGCCTTTAGGGTATTTAATTACCAGACTCGTATGGCAAAATACTTGATCTGTGATGTCCTTCATGGATGCATCTGCAGTCATAACAAGTGGGTTGTCCTGTCGTCAGGCAGCCCTGCAGTCGGCCGGATTCCAAAGTCCGGGTCCGGCTTCGGCTGATGTCGCACTCCACCCGACGTCATCTCTGTTGGTCTTCGGGTATAAAAGCATCAGCCGACGCCATTTTCCTCAGTCTTTCTTGCCGTGGCGCCAAGCAGAAGCTGTTCGCAAGTGCCGGTCGGTCGGATCCAGAGATTACTTCTACCGAATACTACTTCGAAGACTTCTAAAGCTAAGTACCCCGTTGGGGACTCTTTCTTGCCTCAGCCGATGTCAGAAAAAGTTAACAGTTGTTTAACCTGTGGGAAACAAATACCTCATAAAGATTTCCACTCTTACTGTCTGCCTTGTTTAGGCCCAGCCCACGACGTAGCAGCCTGTTCGGCCTGTGCCTCTTTCAACCGACGAACGCTTAGGCGTCGGTCGGAGTTTGCAGAACAGTTTTTCGGTTCTGATTTTGCGTACATTATGCCGTCGGATCCTCCGACTACCCAATCTACCAAAAAACGCAAAGATAAAGACCGACACTCGCGGTCCGCGGTTTCGGCCGAAACCACGGTAAAACAAACCGCGAGTCTCGGTTTCGGCCGAAACCGAGAAAACTGATCAAAGTACAGCTGAACCTATTCTTACAACTGAGGCCCCTGCTACAACTCTTGAATCGACCTCAGAAATTTTACCCACTACGGTGGTTGACTTATCAGACACCATCCCCTTGAATGTCTCTACCCCAGCACGTGGTGCTGCTAGGCCTCCAGCAGCCATGTCCATTAAGGCCTTCGCCAGGGCTAAAGCAGCCAAGACTACTAAAACAGTGCCTGTTAAACCCCCCACATCCAGGCCCTCTTCTAGTTCTCAAATGCTTTCTTTGGCAGAAGATTTAATTTCTTTAATTAGAGGATCTCAATCTCACCCAGACAGGGCCTCTCAGCCCCCAGAGAAGAGACCTAGGGCAGAGCCCCCTGAGCCAGTGTCTTCTGATGATTCTGCTGATGAATCAGACATAACTGACCAGCCAGAGGCTCCCTTCTCCAATTTTGAAGATTCTGATGCTGAAGAATCCATTCCAGCTGCTTCCCCACCAGAAGAATTCTCCTTTGGGGAAACCTTGCATGCCATGCGAGAACAGTTCCAATGGCAGCAACAGGATTTTTCAGACTCCAGAAAAGACTTAGGACCTTTCTGCACCTCCCACAGCACAGGCCCTTAGCTATACCTCCTGTTCTCTCTGTGGTGGATGATGCTTTCAATGATGTTTGCTCCGCTCCAGATTCTGTACTCTCAGCCCCTGCCAAACCAGACAGATTTTACAGGGTGCCAGATACTCATCACCACCTTTACAAGGCCCCACTTGCAGACCCAGAAACTATATCCCAGGGTCCCAAGGCAGTAGCCGACCACGCTAAAACCCTATTCCTTCTGAAAGGGAAGCAAGGTCATTAGACAGATGGGGTAAAAAGGTCTACACTTCAGCTACTCTCTCAGCTAGAGCTTTAAACTGTCAGTTTCACATGATACAATACCAAGAGTTTATGCTTGATCAGTTAACTAAAAAACTAACCACTGATGAATCTCTTGATAAGAAATATGTATTAGAGATGGTAAATAACATACAACAGGTTAGCAACCATTCCTTAAAATGTGGCTATGATGCACTGGAGGCTTCATTTAGATCAGCCATGACAGGCACAGTGATAAGAAGGCATGCATGGCTAAAGGAACAAGCTTTACCGGATCATGTTAAAGCTAAGTTGCTAGATGCTCCTATGGACAAGACAGGTTTGTTTGGTACACCTGCCCAACAGGTTATGAAGAAAATGGAAGAAAAGGCAAAATCTGTTCAAACTGTTGGATTTCTTGCAGGTTCAACCCCCAAGGTTTAGCAGGAACTGGCCTGCCAAAAATTGGTCCTTTCCTGACTCCACAAAATTTCAAAGGGGCAGGAATAGACGTTCCAGAGGCAGAAACCAATCCAGAGGAGGTGCCTACAGAGGACGACAGTGGCAAGGTAACAACAGAGGCACAGACACAGCCACTGCCACTACATCAGCACAACCACAGTGACTTAATCCTAAATCCGCCTACCAGGGAACAAATAGCAGCTCCTCTAGGCGGAAAGTTAACCTTATTTTCAAAGAACTGGCACTACATAACAAAAGACAAGTGGATTTTACAAACCATAGATCAAGGTTACGGTTTCACTTCCACACTTTACCAGTCAAAGAGGAATGCCAAATCTACCTCCAAATCAAAAAACAGAGGCTCTACGCCAGATAATGGAGTTAGCAAACATGAGAGCTGTGGAAAGAGTGCCAACAGCAGAACAAGGAAAGGGGTTCTATTCCAGACTATTCCTAGTTCCAAGAAAGGAAAAAAGTTGGAGACCAATTCTCGACCTGTCCACCTTAAATACATACATCATTGTCCCAAAATTCAAAATGCTGACCCTACAGCAACTTCTTCCCATGCTGGGCAAGGAGTCTTGGCTGGTAACTCTAGATCTCAAGGAGGCATACCTGCACGTCCCCATTCGACCAATCTGCAGAAGATACCTCAGATTTCTTGCAGGATCAGAGCACTATCAATTCTCAGCATTGCCCTTTGGCTTATCTACTGCGCCCAGAGTATTCACAAAATGCCTGGCATCAGTAATCGCCCATTGCAGACTACAGGGAATTCAAATTTACCCATACCTGGACGACTGCCTGCTACAAGGGGACAACAAAAGCAAGCTGACAACAGATTTACAAAGGGTCATTTACTTGCTACAAGGACTGGGATACACAGTCAATTTACAAAAGTCAAGGCTGATACCATCCCAAACAAGGACATTCTTGGGCTGAATTGGACACAGTACAACAAATGGCATTCCTGACTACAGAAAAACAAAAAGAACTTCCTCATTACTTCTTGGCACTAACAAAACTGAACAAGTTAACAGCAAGAAAAGTTCTGCAGGCCTTGGGCTTCATGGCATCATGCATAATCTTGGTCCCATTTGCCAGACTACATATGAGGAAACTACAGTGGTACCTAAAGAATTTATGGTCCCAACACAGACACAGTCTAGAAACAGAAATCCCACTAATTCCATGCTTAAAACAGGAGTTCCTATGGTGGGCTCAGGCATGCCAGTCAAACCCAGGCCTACCCTTTCGCAGATGTCAACCAAGCCAGACTATCACAACAGACGCTTCAGACCTAGGATGGGGGGCCCACATGCTGGACAAATGCGTGCAAGGATTGTGGACACAGGATCAACTTCACCTGCACATCAATCTAAAAGAAATGCTGGCAGTAAAACTGGCAATCCAAAAGTTCAAACCATTTCTGAGGGCCAGTTGATGATAAGGACAGACAACACCACAGTCATGTGGTACATCAACAAACAGGGAGGCACTCATTCATACCCCCTATGCAGAATGACCTTGGAGCTGTGGACCCTGGCACTCAGCTACAACATTCAGTTACAGGCAATATTTGTACCGGGGAAAGACAATACTCTAGCAGACATATTAAGCAGAACCACTTCGGATGCCCACGAATGGAAGCTGCACCCGGACATCTTCAAGACCATCTCAAAGAAATGGGGAATGCCACAGATAGACCTATTCGCATCACCTCTCAATCACCAGCTCAAAAAATTCTGCACAAGGACATTCCACCCACTAGCATGGAAAGTGGACTCACTCTCCTTCAACTGGAAAGGCCTAACAGCATATGCATTCCCACCTCTTCCTTTGATACACAAGGTACTACTAAAAATCAAGGAAGAACGTCCAAGGATAATCCTGATAGCTCCAAACTGGCCAAGACAACACTGGTACCCACTACTGAAGAGCATGTCTCGAACAATATGTGGCCAATACCCTGATGCCTTTGATGTTAACTCAGAACAACTACAGCATCATACATCCAAACCTAAAATGCTGCAACTGACTGCATGGAACATCACATAGCAGCAGCTAATCCAGAACTTTCCCAAAGAGTTAAAGACATTATTCTTGAAGCACGCAGACCTTCAACAAGAAGGAACTATGCTGGAAAATGGAAAAGGTTTGTCATTTGGAGTACGGAAAGAGGAAAAGATGTGTCAAACATAGATATGCCTAACATTCTGGAGTATCTGGCGAACTTATTCATTCAGGCCTGTCCTACTCCTCCATCAAGATACATGCATCAGCTATTTCAGCAGAATACAGCTTTGATCCACCTGTTTTTCGCACCCTTTGCTCAGGCAGTTCCTCAGAGGAATCAAGAATGTAAAACCTCCAAGGAAACCACCATTACCAGCTTGGGATTTAAACTTTGTGCTAGAAAAGTTGACACTATCACCCTTTGAACCAGCAGCAACAGCAGACCTACAACACCTGTCATGGAAAACTGCTTTCCTACTGGCAATTACTTCAGCAAGGAGGGTTTCAGAACTACAGGCCTTAATGGCAGTGCAACCCTTCCTAATCTTCCACCAAGATAGTGTCCATGAGGACTAATCCTACATTTATGCCCAAGGTGGTATCCAGAGTGTCTTTAAACCAGGCAATCCACCTACCTACCTTCTTTCCCAACCCACAAAACAGAGGGAAAGAATACTGCATACCTTGGATGTACATAGACAGCTACGCTACTACTTGGACAGAACAAAAATAGCAGAAAGACTGACCAACTTTTTGTAGCCTATGCAACAGGAAGGGAAGGAAAAGCTATTTCCAAACAGACAATCTCCAAATGGATAGGAAATTGCATACGATACTGTTACTCCTTCCATGGAAAACCAATTCCACAGAACATAAGACCTCATTCTACAAGGGCAACAGCCACTACCACAGCCTTCTTACGAGGAGTGGCAACCAAAGACATTATTGAGGCGGCTACTTGGACCTCCGTGCATACATTTGCCAAGCATTATAATTTGCCTCTATATTCCAGATCCCGAGCAGGGTTTGCCACTGCTGTACTGCAAGGGATCCTAAACACACCATAATCTACTTTTATCCTCCTCCCCTAGTTGGCTATGGTATTCTACCCACTTGTTATGACTGCAGATGCATCCATGAAGGACATAGTACAGTTTTGTACCTACCATAAATGTAGATGTCCGAACTGGATAGCATCTGCAGTCAGGATTACCCTCCTCCTTCCCTCTGTGGTACTCCTAGGGTGTTTACCCTCCTAATAGCTAGCTGTTGGGGGGGAGTCTTTTATGGTGTATTTGTTTGTATATATGTACATGCTTATTGTTGTGTTTACCTCTATCTATTTGGAAACATTGGCATCTATCCAAATTTTAGCCTGCAAGAGGGCTACTGGCATCTGGGGCAAGAAACACTGAGGAAAATGGCGTCGGCTGATGCTTTTATACCCGAAGACCAACAGAGATGACGTCGGGTGGAGTGCGACATCAGCCGAAGCCGGACCCGGACTTTGGAATCCGGCCGACTGCAGGGCTGCCTGACGACAGGACAACCCACTTGTTATGACTGCAGATGCTATCCAGTTCGGACATCTACATTTATGGTAGGTACAAAACTGTACTTTTTACATTCCTCAAACAAGGTTATATTGGATTCTCCTGCAGTAGTTTAAGCATCAAATGCCAAACTTACTTAAGCAACCCACTCATATTGCCAGACATGGCTTTAAGTGCAGATGCTCTTTGTGTTTCACTGTTGCAGATTTGGGTAATCTGCTGGCAGGTTGCCCTCAGTCGGCCTGATTAACAAAGTCTTGGGTCCTGCGTCGGTTGCTGTCCCTTCTTCCATGATGTCAGGTCATCAGGGGTATAAAACATGCAGCCAACGCCATTACATCAGTCTTTCTTGCTGCACGGTGCCCGAAGCAGAAGCAGTTCGCAAGTGCCGGTCGGCAGACTCCTGAAATTTTCATTTTCGAGTTTCAGAACCGAAGTCTTAAACTAAAAGCTAAGTACCCCATTGGGGAAACTTTTTCTTGCTCCTTACCAATGTCAGTAAAAGTTAATAATTGCATTATTTGTGGGAGGCAAATACCTCATAAGGATTTTCATTTGTACTGTATTCCTTGCCTAGGCCCTGACCACAACGTACTTTGCTGTTGGTTTTGTGCTAAATTTAATCAACGTACTATTAAACGTCTGTATATTTTTGCTTCTAAATATTTTGGCTCACTATTTAATTATCCAGAAATGTCATCTGTTAGCAATCAGACTACTGGAATACCTAAAAAATGCAAAGAAAGACAGACAGACCATCAAGGTCCAGAACTGACAACGCTTCTCCTAAGCCAGTCGCCAGTTCGTCGGTACTCAGTGAGGCGCTTTCGCAGCCCATGATACCCGCTACTTCTGATTCGCAGGCCTCTACTGAGACCCATTCGGAGTCCGGTATGCCGCGAGATGCTTAAATTATGGAACCCACGGATGTCTCTACCTTAGATGGGTTTGGAGCCGCTGTGCAGGCACTGGCTTCTGAGGGTGTTTTCAGGCCTACAGCTTTGTATATTAGACCAACGCAATCTTCAAAACTAAGACCTAAATCTAGGTCTAAAAACTGATGCCTGGGCCACATATGCAGGCCCCTATGCCTAAACAAATTATCAAAATGGCTGAAGATTTAATTACTCTGATCAGGGGTAGCCAACCCCCTCCTCCTAAGAGGCCTAGGCAAAACATTGATTATGAATCTTCTGAACAGGATTCTATTTCTTACTACTCTTCTAATGAACAGGATTTGTCTGTACCTACTTATGAGGACTTTGATGCAGAAGATTCCATTCCTTCTGCTTCTCCCCCTGAGGATTTTTCTTTTGGGGAAACTTTGCATACCTTAAGGGAACACTCCCAATGGGAAAGTCAGGATTTCTCTGAATCTAAAGAGACTTGGGGATTCTCTCCTTCCTCAGCATAGGCCTTTAGCTATACCTCCTGTTCTTGACATTGTTGTTTTTTCAGAATCTAGTATGGCTCCTGATTCTTTGCCTCTGTCTCCTAAGCCAGACAGATACTATAGGGTTCCTGACTCTCACAAATTCCTTTCCAAAAATCCTATTGCAGATCCTGAAACCATTTCTCAGGGTTCCAAGGGCATTAAGGCCTCTACTGCTAAAAATCATACCCTTTCTGATATAGATTCCAGGGCGCTGGATAGATGGGGTAAGAAGGTTTACACTTCTGCAACCTTGGCAGTCAGGGCTTTTAAACTGTCAGTTTCATATGCTTAAATATCAACAGCATGTTATGGGACTGCTTAAACAGAAAATGATAGTTTCTGACTGTGTGGAAAATATTTACAGGATTTATTGCATTCAGCTGAACAAGTTGGAAAGCATACTTTGCAATGTGGTTTTGATTCTTTGGAGGCCTCCTGCAGGGCTGTAACTGGGTCTGTGTTAAGAAGGTATGCTTGGCTTAAAGAGCAAACCCTGCCTGATCATGTTAAAGCAGAATTGTACAACAGGACAGTCTTTTTGGTAATAAGGTGGAAGAAGTTTTAAAAAAGAGTGGAAGGTAAAGCTAAATCTATGCAAACTGTGAAAGATTTCTTACAGGTGCAACCTCCAAGATTTAGTAGGCATTGGCCTACTAAGAACTGGTCCTTTCCAGTTCCTTTGAGAGTCACTCAAGTCCAAACCCAGACATTCCAAAGGCTTCAGGTTTCAGTCACAAGGGACCTTTAGAACAAAACAATGGGGTGCCTCCACCTCCAATTCTGGAACCAACAAGGCACCTCCTTATGGTAAACAGTCTCATTGACTTCCCTCTACACTCACAAGCACTTATCTTTTAGCAGCCCCTTTGGGGGGAAAGCTGGCACTTCATGCAAAAAAATGGCAACTTATAATCCAGGACAAATGAGTTTTAAATATAGTATCCCAGGGATACAGATTTCATTTCCACACATTGCCAATCCCAAACGGATGGCCAGACCTGCCCCCAAATCAGTGGGCAGAGGCCCAGAAACAAGTTATATGTCCCTCATGAACATGTGGGCTATTCAACCAGTATCAGAAGAGGAAAAGGGACAAGGTTTCTATTCAAGACTTTTCCTGGTACCCAGAAAAGACAAATCATGGTGTCCAATTCTGGACTTATCTACTCTAAACACATTTCTGGACATTCCAAAATTCAAGATGCTGACTCTACCGTTACTTCCTATGCTAGACAAAGATGCTGGTTGGTAACTCTAGACTTAAGAGGCTTACCTACATATCCCAATCGGGGAATCTTGCAGAAGATACTCCACTTCAAAGCAGGCTATTTGCATTACCAGTTCTCTGCACTGCCCTTTGGCTTTTCTACTGTGCCCAGGGTCTTCACAAAGTGCCTGGCTACAGTAATTGCATTTTGCAGGCAAAGTATTCAAATATATCCATACCTGGACGATTGTCTAATTCGGGCAGGAAACAAGGACATTCTAAAACATCTGGCATTTGTAAAAAGGGTTCCAACTTGTCTGTGGTACATAGTAAACAAAAAGAAATCACAACTGGTACCCTCTCAAAAAATTACATTCCTGGGTGCAAGCTTGAATACAACTGCCCAATGGCTTACCTTACGCCAGAAAAGCAAATCCTGTTTGTGACTTACTTCAAACAGGTGGCCACAAAAACCCTGTTATCTGAAAGACAAATTCTGCAAGCTTTGGGGTTCATGGCTTCCTGCATTCTTCTAATTCCATATGCAAGACTGCATATGAAGAAACTTCAGTGGTACTTAAAACGTTTATGGAGTCAACATTGTCACAGTCTGGAAACAATGATTCCTGTCATTCCTTGCCTGAAACTAGAGTTCCTATGGTGGACAGAGGCCTGCCACCAAAACAAGGGACTGCCATTCACTCCACCCCCTGCCATCCATACCCTAACTACAGATGCATCAGACTATGCTTGGGGGGCTCATCTGGTAGGGAAGTGCATTCAGGGCAAATGGAGCCCAAATCAAGTGCACTTTCATGTCCATCAAAGAGATGCTAGCTGTACAGAATGTGCTGACAGCCTTCAAGGACTACCTTCATCCAGGACAATTAATAATAAAGGCAGACAACATCCTAGTTATGTGGTACATAAGCAGGGGGGTATATTTTCCTACCCCCTATGCAGACAACACATGGCATTGTGGGACATGGCCTTGACCTACCAAATACAACTAAAAGCTCAGTTCCTGCCAGGAAAGCCGAATACTCTAGCAGACGATCTAAGCAGAAATCTCATGGACCCACACGAATGGAAACTGGAACCACGGATTTTCAATATGTTGACATGCAAATGGAGTCCAGACATAGATCTTTTTGCCTCACCCCAGAACTATCAGTTGGACAAATTCTGCACAAGAATTCATCACAAAAAAGCTTGGAAAGTGGATGCTCTGTCAGTCATGCTTTTCCACCTCTGCTCTCTAAAGTTCTACTAAAAATCAAGCAGGACAAACCAAAAATGATTGATTGCTCCAGACTGGCCTAACCCAACACTGGTACCCACTCCTGTGCAGTTTGTCACACCTTCCACCATGGCACCTGCCTCAGACCCCTTACTTACTGTCTCAGCAGAACAACCAAATTCTGCACACTCTGCTGCCATGTGGGACATGGCCTTGACCTACCAAATACAACTAAAAGCTCAATTCCTGCCAGGAAAGCCGAATACTCTGGCAGACGATCTAAGCAGAAATCTCATGGACCCACACGAATGGAACTGGAACCACGGATTTTCAATGGAACAATAGAACAACCAAATTCTGCACACTCTGCTTCAAACTTTGAATCTTCCAGCGTGGCTAATCACATAAATTCACCTTTAGCATCCCTCGGCAAACCTGTGATGTATGTCATTTTGGAGGCGAGAAGGCCTAGTACTAGAAAATCTTATACTAACAAATGGAAAAGATTCTGTGCCTGGAACAAATCACAGGGAATAAGCACAGCAACGCCCAATATTCCTCAGATTTTATAGTACTTAATTGAGATGCTTCACAAGGGCCTGTCCTTTTCTTCCATAAAAATCTATGCCTCTGCCATTTCAGCTCATTACAATACAGAACCTGCCTTCTCTCATCCTCTGCTAAAGCAGTATCTCAGAGGGGCCAAAAACTTAAGACCACCCAGGAGAGCTCTACTCCCTGCCTGGGACCTCAATTTTGTATTGGAAAAACTCACTTCCTCCTTTCGAGCCAGCTGCTACTGCAGACTTAAAATTTCTCTCCTGGAAAACAGCTTTCCTTTTAGCAGTCACTATAAGGATTTCTGAATTACAGGCTCTTATGGTAGTGGAGCCTTTCAATATTTTTCATGCGGACAGGGGGTCTCTCAGGACCAGTCCATCCTTCATGCCAAAGGTGGTATCCAGTGTGGCTCTTAATCAGACCATTCATTTGCCAACTTTCTTTCCCAATCCCCAGAACAAGGGGGAGTGAATTCTGCATTCCGTGGATGTACACAGACAACTTAGATTTTACTTGGGACAAAATCTCTAAGAAAATTTAAACAGCTACTGGTTGCATTTGCTACATGGGCAGAGGGAAAGGCTAATTCAAAGCAGGCTATTTCAAAATGGATAAGCCATTGTATTCGTTTCTGCTGTATGCACCATGGTAAATCTATCCCCCAGGGGATCAGATCTCATTCTACCAGGGCTGCATCTACTTCTACTGCCTTTCTCAGTGACATTCTAGAAGCTGCTACCTGAAGCTCAGTTCATACGTTCGCCAAGCATTACCACTTACCTTTCTTCTCTAAATCCAGAGCTGGCTTTGCCACTGCT
The DNA here is from genome assembly GCF_019279795.1 of Protopterus annectens. Taxonomy (NCBI): domain Eukaryota; kingdom Metazoa; phylum Chordata; order Ceratodontiformes; family Protopteridae; genus Protopterus; species Protopterus annectens. The sequence goes on from NC_056737.1 coordinate 727,124,558, forward strand.
GTCCTGCAGGGCCTTATAGCTGGTCCTAATGCTGTATAAATCCATCCTCCCAACCTTAGCTTTGGGAATCTACCCGAATGTTATGACTGCAACAGTGAAACACGAAGAACATAGTACAGTTGTGTACACTTGCCATAAATGTAGATGTTAGAGTGTATTCACTGTTGCAGTCCTGGTTACCCTCCCTCCAGTCCCCTCTTTTTATCTTACTATACCTCTACCTTGTTTTACTATGCTTAAAAGCCTTGTTGGTGTATTTGCTTTTGTTTGGAGGTATATTTTTTGTGTTTTAAATTATATCTATATATATATATATATATATATATATATATATATATATATATATATATATATATATATATATATATATATATATATATATATATATATATATACATTGCTCCCCATTTGGGGGGCACCTGACATCTGGGGCAAGAAACTGATGTAATGGCGTCAGCTGCATGTTTAATACCCCTGATGACCTGACTGCATGGAAGAAGGGACAGCAACCGACGCAGGACCCAAGACTTTGTTAATCAGGCCGACTGAGGACAACCTGCCAGCAGATTACCCAAATGTAATGACTGCAACAGTGAATACACTTGAACATCTACATTTATGGTAAGTGTACACAACTGTACTTTACGGTGCTGTGGATGCTTCTTCTAGGGTAGCTACCACTGGTTCTGTTTGCAGATGTGCATGGCTTCAAAGTCCACCCATACCTGAGGACTTCAAGTAAAAAAAATTGTAGACTCTGCCTTGGACAAAGACTTACTGCTTGGCTATTGGGCGACCAGTCTCTTCAAAACTCGTCAAATTATGGCCATGAAAGACTGCAGACACATCTCCTCAGTTCCTAGGTACTTTAGGAACTAACCATCTAAATCTAACTCCTTCATTAGAAGGGATCCTAGGACAGTTCTGAAACCACAGAATCCCCCCCCCCCCAGGAAAACCTTACTCTGGGGGGGGGAAATGGGCCACCCTTCAGATCCCGTGTCCTCAGCCCCATTACCCCTCTTTCCCAAAGAATGTTGCTTGTCCCCTGACCAGGCGGAAGCTTTTATCACAGACAAGTGGGTCCTGCCCATCATTGGGGACGGCTGTACTATGTCTTGGGAAAACATTCCTCCTCTGAAAGACATACCACAACTTCCTCAAAAGCAAGTATTCTGGCCGCCATTATTCAAGACCTTGAATGAGGGTACCATCCAACAAGTCCCAAATAACTTAATGGGGAAAATAGTTTTACTTGAGGATTTTTATAGTCTCAAAGAAAAGGGCATTTAAGATCCATCCTAGACCTGTCTATCCTAACATGAAGGTACCATCTTTAAAAATGTGCCCTTCAGACTACCTTTCATCCTACTACAGGCTTTCTTAGTGTGATTTTAGATCTGAAGGATGCCTACTTGCACATACCCATAAATTCCTTTTGCAGGAGATTCCTCAGGTTTTTCACTGGCTTCTCGCATTTTGGTTTTTTGCTGATTTGCTCTTTCCACAGCTCCAAGAGAGCTCACTAAGTGCCTAGCTCCAGTCACTTAATTTTGCACTTGGGGAATATAAATTTCCCTTTCCTGGACAACCTTCTTTTCCAGGCTCTCTGTTTTAGAAGTTCTTCAGCATCTTCAGTTTGCCCTCTATCTTCTGACAGGCCTGGGATTTACTATAAACTTAAAAAAAAAAAAAAACTGACATGGTTCCTACACAAGACCTGGTGTTTCTGGACTGCAGATTGGACACAGAAAAGGCAAGATCTGCTTTAAAGTCTTCATCTGTTTTTGACTGATGGCTTACGGTTCCGATCCTCAGAACCGATCCGGCCATTATATATCTCCCTCAAGCCAAAAAACTTACGAGCCAATAGTCTACCCAGATTGCCCCCTGTACATTACCTGAAATCTCATTTGCCGCTCTTATAGAAAGACATGTCAGTAGACTGTCTCTTGCAGCTAAGTACATTTTTGAAATTATATAGTTTTCTCCAATTTCTTGTCTTATTTCTAGCTATCGCAAGTATTTTCTAAACCTTTTGTCTGCCCTTGGGCAAGGGTTTTGTTCCCTTAACCAAGTAATATTTATTGCCTACCATAGTTAGTAACTTGGTAACTTCCCCTGTCTCTACTGATGGGTACATTTCCTACCATCGTTGGTAGGATCCCTTCTGTCTGAGTCAGTCTTTTCTCTCTCTCCTTTTTTTTTTTTTTTTTTTACTATAAATGGCAAGATAAGTCTGTATCACTGGCTTCAAGCATTGCCGAGAGTGCAGCAGGAAAATGCTGAAATCTGATGGCCATGATAAATGTGTATACTGTTTGGGTGCTTCTCCTATAGATGCAGAATGCTCTGTCTGTCATGGCTTCTGGTCTAGAGCCCTGGTAGAATGTAGAAACTTCTTCAAAGGGTGCATTTAAGAGCCCTTTAAGAATTGTCAGCCGTGGACAACAGTCTCAAAGGGCAAATGGCTCAAAATCTAGTCATTCAGTGCCAGTGTCTCCATCGGCACCAACATCTAAAAAAAAAAAAAAAACATAAATACCCTTCTGTTGGTTCCTATTTGGAACCGAAATCAAAGGTTCCGAAAATCTCAGAATGGACTGAGTCCTTGACACAAACTACTACCTTGGTGCCATCAACACTGGCACCTAACATATCCTGGCGTCTGCATCTATAGTTACCATGTCGGTATCAGCATCTCCTACTGATTCGCAGCTCCAACTTCTGCCTCAGTGCTGAAGACTGAGAATTGTGTGCCCAGGATTAGATCATCCACAGGATGAGATGTTCCCCATCGATCGACCCCTTTTTGGGTCAGCTCCCTAACTCATTTGTAGAGGGGCCAGAATCTCCCTCTGGATTGTACATTCACTGCACCAGGAGTCTTTTTGAACTTGACATAGTGAGGTTGCTGGATCAGCACCTGACTGCTAGGGGTCTCTTTCCCCCCCCTCTTTTTCTTCTTGGTCCTCAATACTGGACCAGGAGAGTTCTCCCCAGTACTCCTACATATATTCCTCCTCTGAGGCTTTAGAGCTGTTGACTCCTCCAACCACACAGACTCAAATGGTCTCTGTGCCGACAACATCTTTTGTCTTCGATTCCAGGCACGGCTTTGACTCTCTTGGTGCCATCAGAACCGATGGGTCCCTGGGATCGGGTTTGAGTAGACTCCAGCTGTTTTTATTCTGAGCCGATCTTACTGCTTCAGGCTGTGCCAGCTGGGGGCCTTTCCTCGGGCTCTGGCTTTGGAGGTGGGTCTCTCTGGGTGGGGTGTGACCCCTGTTCTGAGTTTCTTTGATGTTCATCGTGCATACAGCTGCAGTCATAACAGATGGGTTTTCCTGCCGTCAGGCAGGTCCTCGGTCGGTCGAATTCCAAAGTCTAGGTCCGGCGTCTGATGTCGTCGCTTCTTCCCTGACGTCAGTGCGACAGGGGTATAAAAGAACCAGCCAACGCCATCTTCAGTCTTTCTTGCCGCGTGGTGCCCGAAGCAGAAGCAGTTCGCAAGTGCCGGTCGGCCAGCTCCTGAGATTACAAATATTTTTTAACCGAAGTCTTCTTGAAAGCTAAGTACCCTGTTGGGGAAACTTTTCTTGCCTCTGACAGATGTCAGACAAAGTTAATAATTACATTTCATGTGGGAAGCAAATACCGCACAAGGATTTCCATTCCCTCTGCATTCCTTGCTTAGGCCCAGACCACGACATCTCGGCCTGTCGTTTTTGTGCTACATTCAACAGACGCACTATTAAGCGTCGGGCGGAGTTCGCCCAACACTATTTTGGCAAAAAGTTTAATTACATTATGTCAGATAATCTGACTCCAAAGACGCAAAGATCAGGACCAACATACGAGGTCCGCGACTTCTACCGACACCGCGCTAAAGCCGACTACTGGTGCTCCGGTTCTCAGCGAGGCGCCTACGTAGCCCCTGACTACCGATGACGCTTCATTAGCTGTGTCTTCTGTGCCCGAGGTCATAGGCTCTTTGGCCTACACCCCGACTACAGATACCGAATCTTGGCGGGGAAACTCAGAGTTTAGACAGGCCTGCCACCTCTCAAGGTGTCTTCAGGCCTCCTTCCTTTTCCATTAAGGCTTTCACTAAATCTAAAGCAGCCATGCATTCTAAAAGACAAGCTCCTCAGGGCCCCTCTCAAGGCCCCATGCCTAAAGAGCAGATGCTCAAAATGGCTGAGGATTTGATTACTCTTATCAGGGGTTCCCAACCCCCCTCAGTCAAAAGGCCCAGAGTGCAGGAAGAATACCCTTCCTCGGACCAGGCCTCCATTACTTCAGAACATTCTGATGACCAGGAACATTCATACTTCCCTTTTGAAGATTCTGATGCAGAGGAGTCCATTCCCTCTGCCCCCCCCCCCCTGAGGACTACTCTTTTGGGGAAACTTTGCATACCTTGAGGGAACACTTCCACTGGGAAGGCCAAGATTATTCAGACTCCAAGAAAAGGCTCAGGGATTTCCTATTGCTCCCTCAGCACAGGCCTCTGGCTATCCCTCCTGTTTTAAACATACTAGATGATGTGTATTCAGAGACCAGCCTTAACCCAGATTCTTTACCTCCAGCTCCAGTCAAGCCTGACGGGTATTACCGGGTTCCTGATTCACACCAATTCCTATACAAAAGCCATGCGGCTGACCCAGAGACCATTTCACAGGGTCCCAAGGGAATTAAGGCCTCCACTGCCAAAAATCCATTACCTTCAGAGAGAGATTCCAGAGCTTTAGAAAGGTGGGGGGGAAAGGTATACACTTCAGCCACCTTAACCATGAGGGCATTAAACTGTCAGTTCCATATGTTAAAGTATCAACAGTTTTTGTTCTCAGTTGAAAAGCAAAATGTCACAACCTGAACAACCAGACTTGAAAGAGTTGCAGGATTTGTTGCATAGTGCAGAGCAAGTGGGTAAACATACCTTGCAATGTGGTTTTGATGCTTTAGAGGACTCGTGTAGAGCTGCTGTTACAGGATCAGTCATACGTAGACATGCTTGGCTCAAAGAACAAACCTTACCAGATCATGTCAAAGCTAAACTATACTAGATGCACCTCTTCAAAAAGATGTATTGTTTGGTGTTAAGGCTGAGGAGGTATTAAAGAAAATGGAGGAAAAGGCAAAATGAATGCAAACAGTGAAAGATTTCCTACAGGTACAACCTCCACATTTCAGTAGAAATTGGCATTCAGAAAATTGGTCCTTTCCAGCCATAGTCAGACCTCAAAGAGGTAGATACAGGCGCCCGAGGGGTAGAGGGCAATCTCAGGGATCATTTAGAGGCAGACAATGGCAAGCACCTACACCAAGAGGGGGTGAGGACAGTTCACAGCCATTCAGAAAGCAGAACCAATGACTTTCCCCTTTGTATGCCAAGCAAGGCTCAATTGGCAGCACCTTTAGGCGGAAAACTGACGTTATTTTCAAAAAATTGGCATATTGTCACATGACAACTAGATCCTGGACATTATAGACAGAGGCTACAGATTCCCCTTTCACACCCTTCCAAAAATGAGAGGCATGCCAAACCTGCCACACAATCAAAGGACAGAGGCACAAAAACAAATTTCAGATCTCATGGACATGAAAGCTATTCAAGAGGTACCTGCACAAGAACAGGGTCAAGGTTTTCATTCCAGACTCTTCCTGGTACCAAGGAAGGGCAAAGATTGGAGACCTATTTTGGACCTATCCATCCTAAACACATATTTACTCTTACCAAAATTCAAGATACTCACATTACAGCAGCTTCTTCCCATGCTGGGCAAGGAGTCTTGGCTGGTAACATTGGACCTCAAGGAGGCATACCTGCATGTCCCAATCAGACAAGATTGCAGAAGATACCTCAGATTTCTTGCAGGTTCAACCCATTATCAATTCTCTGCATTGCCCTTTGGCTCATCTACTGCGCCCAGAGTGTTCACAAAATGCCTGGCATCAGTAATTGCCTTCTGCAGACTTCAAGGGATACAAATATACCCATATTTGGATGACTGCCTGATCCAAGCGGACAGCAAACACATACTTCTGAAACACCTGGCATTTGTAACAATGTTGTTGAATTCTCTGGGATACACAGTCAACAAAAAGAAATCAAGACTAATACCCTCTCAAACAATAATTTTCCTGGGTGCCAGCTTGAATATAAACACCCAGATGGCCTACCTCACGCCAGAGAAACAAGGGCAACTAACTCTTTACTTCAGAAAACTGGCAACCTTCACCAGGCTGACTGCAAGGAAAATCCTGCAGGTTCTGGGATTCATGGCATCTTGCATCCTACTAATCCCATGTGCAAAGCTGCATATGAGGAAACTTCAATGGTACCTAAAAACTTATGGTCTCAACACAGCCACAATTTGGAAACAGTTATACCACTTATTCCATGTCTTAAAATGGAAATTTCTGTGGTGGACTCGAGCATGCCAAAGAAACATAGGTCTCCCATTCTGCAAGCCTCAAGCAAATCAAGTCATCACAACAGACTCCTCGGACTACGCCTGGGGGGGCGCACTTGACAGATCGGTGCATTCAGGGCATATGGTCCCAAAAAGAAAAGCACCTACACATCAATCAAAAGGAAATGCTAGCAGTAATAAATGCTATTATGGCTTTCAAAGACCTACTGCATCCAGGCCAGCTATTGATAAGGAAGGACAACACCACAGTGATGTGGTACATAAACAAAACAGGGAGGAACCCAATCGTTCCCCCTATGCAGGCTAGCCATGTCTCTTTGGAACATGGCTCTGGAATTACAAATCCAACTTCAAGCACAGTTCCTGCCAGGCAAGGAAAACACGCCGTCAGACAACCTAAGCAGAAATATGACAGATCCACACGAATGGAAGTTGCATCCTCAAGTTTTTACAAAGATAATTCAAGCATAGGGAACGCCAGACATAGATCTCTTTGCCTCCCACAGAAATTACCAATTGACAAAATTCTGCTCAAGGACCTTTCATCCACAGGCCTGGAAAGTGGACGCACTCTTTCAGTTGGACAACCATGACAGTTTATGCCTTTCCACCTCTTCCTCTGCTGCCCAAAGTTCTATTAAAAGCCAGAGCAGACAGACCAAAGATGATTCTCATTGCTCCAGACTGGCCAAGACAACACTGGTACCCACTCCTGAGGAGCCTGATGCATTCCCCACCATGGATCCTGCCTCTAATGCCTCTTCTACTGACTCAGCACAACTTCAAAACTCTTCACAGTCAGCTGAAAACACTCAATCTAGCCGCATGGAGGATTCCTTAAATCCAAAACAGACCCTACTCTCCAAGGAGGTGCAGGATGTCATTCTGGAGGCCAGAAGGCATTCTACTAGAAAAGCCTACTCCACAAAATGGAAAAATGGAAACGGTTTTGTGCCTGGAATCAGAAAAAGGGTCAATCCTGAAATACTGAATTTACCTCAAATATTACAGTACCTAGCTGAGATGCTAAACAGTGGACTTTCATTCGCCTCCATCAAAATCCATGCCTCAGCCATTTCTGCAGAATACAACACTGATCCACCATTATTCTCTCACCCTCTCAATACAGTTCCTCAGAGGGGCTAAGAATATAAAACCCCCAAGGAAGCAACCAGTACCTGCTTGGGACCTCAATTTCATTCTAGAAAAACTGACCCTGCCTCCTTTTGAGCCAGCTGCTTCAACAGAACTGCCATATTTGTCATGGAAAACTGCCTTCCTTCTGGCCAATCACCTCAGCACGCAGGGTTTCGGAACTACAAACCCTCATGGCTGTGCAGCCTTTCATCATTTTCCATCAGGACAGAGTTTCCTTATGAACCAACCCTTCTTTTATGCCAAAGGTAGTATCCAGGGTAGCCTTGAATCAGGCTATCCACTTAACCTACCTTTTACCCTAATCCACAAAACAAAGGGGAGAGACTACTACATTCCTTGGACATTCACAGACAGCTCCGTTATTATTTGGACAGAACAAAGCCTTTCAGAAAATCGGAGCAACTCTGTGTCCTATGCAACAGGTGCTCAAGGGAAGCCTATTTCCAAACAGACCATCTCAAAATGGATAGCCCACTGCATTCGTTTTTGTTACTCTTAATGGTAAAACTGTACCTACAGGCATCCGATCTCACTCCACAAGGGCCACAGCTACCTTTGCAGCTTTCCTCAGGGGGGTTCCTACGAAAGATATTTTGGAAGCAGCCACTTGGAGTTCTGTACATACTTTCTCCAAGCACTATCACCTACCATTATACTCCAAATCTAGAGCGGGCTTTGCCACCGCAGTCTTGCAGGGCATCCTGGCTCCTCCTAGTTCCACTTAGTGCCTACCACCCCTTTTCTAGCTTTGGGATTCTACCCATCTGTTATGACTGCAGCTGTATGCACGATGAACATAATACAGTTTTGTACCTACCATAAATGTAGATGTTAGAGTGCGAATACAGCTGCAGTCCAGGTTTCCCTCCCTCCTTCCCCTCTTGGGACAGGCCTAATGGCCAACACCTCCTCAAACAACATGATTTGGGGTATTCTTTTATGGTGTATTTGCTTACAACTCCTGTTTTTTGATTTTATTGCATTGCATTATTACCTAAATTTATGTTTTGCCTTCCTTCTGGGAGCACCTGACATCTGGGGCAAGAAAAACTGTAGAAAATGGCGTCTGCTGGTTCTTTTATACCCCTGTCGCACTGACGTCAGGGAAGAAGCGACGACATCCGACGCCAAACCTAGACTTTGGAATTCGGCCGACCGAGGACCCGTCTGACGGCAGGAAAACCCATCTGTTATGACTGCAGCTGTATTGGCACTCTAACATCTACATTTATGGTAGGTACAAAACTGTACTTTCTGGGCTCCCATCCCTCCTCAAGGGGGGCCCTTCCTTTCAAGCTATGGAGAGGGCTTTGGCCACTCCTACTTCCCAGGTGGCTGCTGTGTTACCGGAGTCTCACTCTTGAACCCTACTTTCCTGAAGCTTACACCAACCTCCGTACCCAGAGAGCAAGCTCCAAGGATGCAAGAGATACTGTCCAAAGACCACCCCTCTTCTGAGTCCTCTTCAGGTATTCCCACTGAAGAGTCCCCTCTGAAGAAATTTTTAAGAGGAAACACCTAGACTCCCCTGAAGTCTGTTACAAAGGAGACAGATTTTGATGAGGGTGAGGGCTCCCCCGGTCACCCCGGAAGAAGTTTTCTTTGGAGATACCCTTCTGCTCGAGAATCTCCAGGATAACGAAGTTCAAATACCCTTCCTCTGAGGAGTCTGTGTACTTGCAAGCCTGTGGAGCTTGCCCATCTACTTCCTGGGTGACCCCTCCCACTGACTAGCTTATTACGCTGATCGCTCAGCGGGCTTGGAAGGCTCCTGATTCGATAGAACAGATTCCCTGGAAACCAGATAAAATGCCATCTGCTCCCAAGGATCATCAGTACTCGGTAAAAGGATTAGTAGTAGATGCCATGGTTGTGGTGGCTGCCACTAAAAAGGAACTAGCTGAGGAAAGTCCCACTGTTCATCCCCCCCCCCCCCCATAACAGTGTGTCAAGGGTGATGGACAGATTTGGGAAGCGGGTTTATGCATAATCAACCTTTACCATTAGGTCCTTGAACTTTATGGAACATTTCACTAGGCCGCAGAGGGATCTGATCAAGGAGCTGTTGGGTACCCTAGGAGGGGCTGTAGCAAGGGTGTCCAGGAAAAAGTGGCCTCCCAGTTGCCCTAGAGTCTATCTGTAATTGTTTCATGATGCTCATTGCACATTCAGGCAAGGGGGCGACCAGGTCAGCTGGTTCAGGTGTTGCTATTTATAACACATTTGGTTGCACCTGTGTGAGTTTGCGAAGCCCAAGTCTTCCTTCGTCAGTGCTCTTTTTGACACATCCTCTTTGTTTGGCCCCAAAATGAAAGAAACTCTATCCAGGTGTGAGAAAGATGGAAGGGCCCTGTGTGGTGTGAGCATACATTTTTCTGCTCCCCAGTGAGCCTATTCCAGGAATCGGAGGAGTGGAAAGATGTGGCTCGAAGTCCTAGAGGCCTTTCCAGGACACACGTGGTGCAGACTCCCCTCGGGGCAGAAGAGGGGAATTCAAATGGAAGACTCCATCCTAGAGGTAGAGGTGACTTGCAGAGCCAGGGTTCCAGGAAGTCCTTCTCCGAACAACCCTATCAGCGTTTCTGAAAGGAGGCCTGATTTGCTTACCTCTGGAGGCAGTCTGGGAAAGATTTTCTTTGCACCCAACAGCCTGGTGACAAATAACTACAGACGCATGGGTGCTGAGAATTATTTTCAGAGGTTACTTCATCCCTTTCACTATTTACCAAAGGACTCTAACAAGACTCCCCAATGTTCCACCCAGTCAGAGGGACTAAGCGGCCTTGGGAATACAAAAGCTGCTAGAAAGTCATTCAAGAAGTTCCACCAGACCAGATAGGATCCAGATTTTTTTCATGGTTCTTTGTAGTGCCAAAAAGACAGGGAACTTGGAGACCTGATTCTGGATCTCAGCACTCTAAGCAGATTTGTTCATTAGTCCAAATTCCAGATGGTCATGGTTCAGTCAGTACTTCCCTTTCTAGAGGAAAGTGATTGGATGTGCTTTTATAGGGCCTTCCAAGACCTGTATTACCACATAAAAATGGACAAATGCTCAAGAAGGATGTCCTTCAAGGATGCATCTGCAGTCAATAACATATGGGTTGTCCTGCCTCAGGCAGCCCTTCGGTCGGCCGGATTCCAAAGTCTGGGTCTGGCCTCGGCTGATGTCGCACTTTCCCCGACGTCAGAGCGTCTGGGGTATAAAAGCATCAGCCGGCGCCATTTTCCCCAGTCTTTCTTGCCGCGTGGTGCCCGAAGCAGAAGCAGTTCGCAAGTGCCGGTCGGTCAGCTCCTGTGATTCAGCTACCGAAGACTTTGAAAAAGCTAAGTACCCCGTTGGGGACTCTCTCTTGCCTCAGCCGATGTCAGATAAAGTAAATTGTTTAACTTGTGGGAAACAAATACTTCATAAGGATTTCCACTCTTACTACCTCCCTTGCTTAGGCCCAGACCACGACGTCTCGGCCTGTTCAGCCTGTGCTTCCTTAACCGACGAACTCAAGACGTCGGTCGGAGTTTGCAGAGGAATTCTTTGGGGCTAATTTTGCATGTAAGATGCCGTCGGAGACTCCGACATCGCATTTAGTGAAAAAACGGAAGGACAAGGACCGACACTCGCGGCCCGCGGTTTTGGCTGAAACCACGGTTAGGCCTACCGCGAGTGTCTCTGTTTCGGCCGAAACAGAGTTCTCAGTACTTCCTTTCACCGAATCCACTCAACCGACCACCGCGGCCCTGGAGGCCCCGGCTGAGTCGGCTACTGAGCTATCTACTGAAACCAGTGTCCAGGAAATGTCCAACACCATTCCTTTAGATAAGTCTACTCCTGCACGTGGTGCAGCCAGACCCCCTGCATCCATGTCCATTAAGGCTTTTTCCAGGGCTAAAGCTGCTAAACTTGCTAAAGCTTTGCCTCCCAAGACTACTTCTCAGAGACCTTCTAGTTCTCAGATCCTCAGCCTTGCAGAGGATCTTATCTCTTTAATTAGAGGTTCTCAGCCTCACCCGGACAGGGGCTCTCAACCACCACCAGACAAAAGGCCCAGGACTGAGCCCTCTGACCAACACTCTTCAGATGAGTCTACGGATGGATCTGTGTTGTCAGATCACCAGGAGGAGGTTTATTCGGCCTACGAGGATTCTGATGCTGAAGAATCTATCCCTTCGGCCTCCCCTCCTGAAGAGTTTTCCTTTGAGACACTACACTTTGAGAGAACATTTTCAATGGCAGGATCAGGAATTTTCTGATTCTAGAAAGAGATCAAGGACCTTTTTACATTTACCTCAGCATAGGCCTTTAGCTATACCTCCTGTTTTGAATGTTATTGATGGTGTACAATGATGTTAGTACAGCCCCTGATTCTCTCCCTCCGGCTCCTGCCAAACCTGATAGGTACTACAGGGTCCCGGATTCTCATCTACATCTGTATAAGGCCCATTCTGCAGACCCAGATACTATTTCTCAGGGCCCAAAAGGGGTTGCAGCTGCCACTGCCAAAAATCCTCTACCTTCTGAAAGGGAGTCTAGAGCTTTAGAGAGATGGGGAAAGACGGTATATACTTCTGCAACTCTTTCCATGAGGGCTTTAAATTGTCAATTTCATATGATACAGTACCAAGAGTATTTGTTAGATGAATTGCATAAGAAGCTTTCCTCTTCTGAACCCCTTGACCGTAAATCTCTTCAGGATCTGGTACATAATTCACAGCGTTAGTAATCATTTTTTACAGTGTGGTTATGATGCACTGGAGGCTTCATGTAAGTCAGCTATGACTGGGGCAGTTATTTGTAGGCATGCCTGGTTGAAGGAACAATCTTTACCAGACCATGTTAAAGCTAAACTCCTGGATGCTCCAATGGAAAAACAAAAATTATTTGGTTCCTCTGCTCAGGAGGTCTTAAAGAAGTTTGAAGAAAAGGCAAAATCTGTGCAAACAGTTAAGGACTTTCTGCAAGTACAACCACCGAGATTCAGCAGAAACTGGCCTACTAAGAATTGGTCCTTTCCAGACTCGGACAGATCCCAGAGGGGCAGGAACAGGCATCCCAGAGGTAGAGGGCAAGCTAGAGGCTCCTACAGAGGCCGTCAGTGGCAGCCTACCAACCAGAGAGGTAGTGCAGGAAC